>NC_091993.1:49135485-49421943 GCF_044704955.1 Pristiophorus japonicus
GTCCATATAAACTACATCCATCGACAGTCACCTGTCTACTACTTCTTCAAAAAATGCAGTTGGGTTTCGAAGACAGGACCGACCTTTTACAAAACCATGTTGGCTCTCTCTAATGAGCTCAAATGTCTCGGAGTGCTCAGTCACTCTGTTCTGAATGACAGATTCCAATTACTTCCCCTCAACAGATGTTAAAAGGAACAGCTCTATAATTTCCTACTTTCTCTCTCACACCTTTCTGCAATAGCTTGCAATTTGCGATGGGCCAGTGAGGGCCCAGAATACAGTGTCAGTCCTCAGCGCTGTCCCTTGAGCAGAGAGGTCACAAATTACACAGTCGAAAGACAGCTCGTGTGCAGGATAGGAGCGTTGCACGACTGTTCACCGATATAGGCCACTCTGTCCATCACCATGTAATTGTTATGATGAACTCCAGCATATGGGATCCTCCTTTGTTTCTGCATTTCTGGGACAACAAAGATTCTCTGCAAGAAAGAAACAGGAAACATTACTCTGCATTTCCATGGTAACCCGCCCTCAGCGAAGAGAATGCTGGTGCTAATAGCGAAAGGACCCTAATACAGCAATGCCTCAGTAGGTAGACATCTGGCCCAGTGTCAGTTGTGGCTCAGTGGGAAGCACACTCGACTCTGAGTCAGAAGGTTGTGGGTTCAAGTCCCATTCCAGAGATATGAGCATGGAAATCTAAGCTGACTCTCTCTCCCACAGGCTGGAGGGGTTGATGGCCACCTCCTGTTCCTATCATAGAAACATAGAAAATAGGTGCAGGGGTAGGCCATTCGGCCCTTGAGCCTGTACCACCATTCAATGAGATTATGGCTGATCATTCACCTCAGAACCCACTTTCTCTCCATACCCCTTGATCCGTTTAGCCATAAGGGCCATATCTAATTCCCTCTTGAATATATCAAATGAACTGGCATCAACAACTTTCTGCGGTAGGGAATTTCACAGGTTAACAGCTCTCTGAGTGAAGAAGTTTCTCCTCATCTCAGTCCTAAATGGCTTACCCTTTATCCTTAGATTGTGACCCTTGGTTATGGACTTAACCGACATTGGGAACATTCATCCTGCATCTAACCTGTCCAGTCCTGTCAGAATTTTAAATGTTTCTCTGAGATCCCCTCTCATCCTTCTAAACTCCAGTGAATACAGACCCAGTCGATCCAGTCTCTCCTCATATGTCAGTCCTGCCATCCCGGGAATCAGTCTGCTGAACCTTCGCTGCACTCCTTCAATAACAAGAACGTCCTTCCTCAGATTAGGTGACCAAAACTGAACACAATATTCCAGGTGAGGCCTCACCAAGGCCCTGTACAACTGCAGTAAGACCTCTCTGCTCCTATACTCAAATCCCCTAGCTATGAAGGCCAACATACCATTTGCCTTCTTCACCGCCTGCTGTACCTACATGCCAACTTTCAATGACTGATGTACCATGACACCCAAGTTTCGTTGCACCTCCCCTTTTCCTAATCTGCAGCCATTCAGATAATATTCTGCCTTCGTGTTTTTGCCCACAAAGTGGATAACCTCACATGCATCTGCCATGTATTTGCCCACTCACCTAACCTGTCCAAATCATCCTGCAGCCTCTTAGCGTCCTCCTCACAGCTCACACCAACACCCAGCTTAGTGTCATCTGCAAACTTGGAGATATTACACTCAATACCCTCATCCAAATCATTAATGTATATTGTAAATAGCTGGGGTCCCAGCACTGAACCCTGCGCCACCCCACTAGCCTGCCATTCTGAAAAGGACCCGTTTATCCCGACTCTCTGCTCCCTGTCTGCCAACCAGTTCTCTATCCACATCAGTACATTACCCCCAATACCATGTGCTTTAATTTTGCACACCAATCTCTTGTGTGGGACCTTGTCAAAAGCTTTTTGAAAGTCCAAATAGACCACATCCACTGGTTCTCCCTTGTGCACTCTACCAGTGACATCCTCAAAAAATTCCAGAAGATTTGTCAAGCTTGATTTCCCTTTCATAAATCCATGCTGACTTGGACCGATCCTGTCACTGCTTTCCAAATGCGCTGCTATTTCATCTTTAATAATTGATTCCAACATTTTCCCCACTACTGATGTCAGGCTAACCGGTCTATAATTACCCGTTTTCTCTCTCCCTCCTTTCTTAAAAGGTGGTGTTACATTAACTACCCTCCAGTCCATAGGAACTGATCCAGAGTCGATAAACTGTTGGAAAATGATCACCAATGCATCCACTATTTCTGGGGCCACTTCCTCAAGTACTCTGGGATGATTACCATCAGGCCCCAGGGATTTATCGGCCTTCAATCCTATCAATTTCCCTAACACAATTTCCCGCCTAATAAGGATTTTCTTCAGTTCCTCCTTCTCACTAGACCCTCGGTCCCCTAGTATTTCCGGAAGGTTATTTGTATCTTCCTTCGTGAAGACAGAACCAAATTATTTGTTTAACTGATTCGCCATTTCTTTGTTCCCCATTATAAATTCACCTGAATCTGACTGCAAGGGACCTACGTTTGTCTTCAATAATCTTTTTCTCTTCACATATCTATAGAAGCTTTTGCAGTCAGTTTTTATGTTCCCAGCAAGCTTCCTCTCATACTGTATTTTCCCCCTTCTAATTAAACCCTTTGTCCTCCTCTGCTGTATTATAAAATTCTCCTCAGGTTTGCTGCTTTTTCTGGCCAATTTATATGCCTCTTCCTTGGATTTAACACTATCCTTAATTTCCCTTGTTAGCCATGGTTGAGCCACCTTCCCCGTTTTATTTTTACTCCAGACAGGGATGTACAATTGTTGAAGTTCATCCACGTGATATTTAAATGTTTGCCATTGCCTATCCACTGTCAACCCTTTAAATACCACTCGCCAGTCTATTCTAGGCAATTCACGTCTCATACCATCGAAGTTACCTTTCCTTAAGTTCAGGAGCCTAGTCTCTGAATTAACTGTGTCGCTCTCCATCTTAATAAAGAATTCTACCATATTATGGTCACTCTTCCCCAAGGGGCCTCGCACAACAAGATTGCTAATTAGCCCTTTCTCATTACTCATCACCCAGTCTAGGATGGCCAGCCCTCTAGTTGGTTCCTCAACCTATTGGTCGAGGAAACCATCCCTAATACACTCCAGGAAATCATCCTGCACCGCATTGCTACTAGTTTGGTCAGTCCAATCAATAAGTAGATTAAAGTCGCCCATGATAACTGCTGTACCTTTATTGCACACATTCCTAATTTCTTGTTTGATGCTGTCCCCAACTTCACTACTACTGTTTGGTGGTCTGTACACAACTCCCACCAGTGATTTCTGCCCTTTGGTATTCCGTAGCTTCACCCATACTTATTCCACATCATCCAAGCTAATGTCCTTCCTTACGATTGCATTAATTTCCTCTTTAATCAGCAATGCCACCCCGCCTCCTTTTCCTTTCTGTCTATCCTTCCTACATGTTGAATACCCCTGGATATTGAGTTCCCAGCCCTGGTCGCCCTGGAGCCATGTCTCCGTGATGCCAATTACATCATACCCGTTAACTGCTATCTGCGCAGTTAATTCGTCCACCTTATTCTGAATACTCCTCAATTGAGGTACAGAGCCTTCAGGCTTGTCTTTTTAACATACTCTGCGCCTTTAGAAATTTGCTGTAATGTGGCCCTTTTTGCTTTTTGCCTTGGGTTTCTCTGCCCTCCACTTTTACTTTTCTTCTTTCTATCTTTTGCTTCTGCCCCCATTCTACTTCCCTCTGTCACGCTGCATTGGTTCCCATCCCCCTGCCATATTAGTTTAATTCCTCCCCAACAGCACTAACAAACACTCCCCCTAGGACATTGCTTCCGGTCCTGCCCAGGTGCAGACCGTCCGGTTTGTACTGGTCCCACCTCCCCCAGAACCAGTTCCAATGTCCCAGGAATTTGAATCCCTCCCTTCTGCACCACCCCATAAGCTACGTATTCATCTGAGCTATCCTGCGATTCCTACTCTGATTAGCACGTGGCACTGGTAGCAATTCTGAGATTACTATTTTTGAGGTCCTGCTTTCATACCCATTAACTGCTATCTGCACAGTTAATTTGTCCACCTTATTATGAATACTCTTCGCATTGAGGCACAGAGCCTTCAGGCTTGTCTTTTTAACACATTTTGCCCCTTTAGAATTTTGCTGTAATGAATTTTGCAGGATGGATGGGCTGAATGGCCTCCTCCTGTTCCTATCACAGGCGGGAGGGGCTGAATGGCCTCCTCCTGTTCGTAACACAGGCTGCCCTCCTAACTGCGTCATCAATGCACGCACCGCCGATCTCCCGCACCTCAAGCTAAAATGAGGGGAACAAATCTTGTGGCGGCTGAGCGGTGCCCCCGACAGTTCTTGCTGTGGGTGCACTGTGTTTGCAGTGTGTGCAACATGGCTGTGCGGTGGCCATTCAATGGGAGGGCGCACTGCCACCCACATTTTATTGCTTTTGTTGGCCGACTGTCGGGTCAAGCGGGCAATTCTGACCCCGAGTCCAGCCGAACCGCCAATAGGCAGCCTGGCACTCCCGCTTGGTGTCAGGCTGCTGGTGTCAGGCCAAACCCTCCCTGGTGGCCCAGTGGTTCCGACTAAAATAATGACAGAGCTCGCAGCAGCCGACCATTTGAGTGACGTCATCAGCGTTATGATTAGTCCCACTATTTCTCAAATAGAAACATGGAAACATAGAAAATAGGTGCAGGAATAGGCCATTCAGCCCTTTGAGCCTGCACCACCATTCAATATCATCATGGCTGATCATGCAACTACAGTACCCCTTTCCTGCTTTCTCTCCATACCCCTTGATCCATTTAGCTGTAAGGACCACATCTAACTCCCTTTTGGATATATCGAACAAACTGGCCTCAACAACTTTCTGAGGTAGGGAATTCCACATGCTCACAACTCTCTGAGTGAAGAAGTTTCTCCTCATCTCAGTCCTAAATGGTTTATCCCTTATCCTTAGACTGTGACCCCTGGTTCTGGACTTCCCCAACATCGGGAACATTATTCCTGCATCTAACCTGTCCAATCCTGTCAGAATTTTATATATTTCAATGAGATCATCTCTTATTCTTCTAAATTCCATTGAATATAAGCCTAGTCGATCCAGTCTTTCTTAATATGTCAGTCCTCTCATCCTGGGCATCAGTCTGGTGAACCTTCGCTGCACTCCCTGAATAACAAAAATGTCCTTCCTCAAATTAGGAGACCAAAACTGCACACAATATTCAAGGTGTGGCCTCACCAAGGCCCTGTACAACTGCAGTAAGACCTCCCTGCTCCTATACTCAAATCCTCTCGCTATGAAGGCCAACATGCCATTTGCCTTCTTCACCGCCTGTTGTACCTGCATGCCAACTTTCAATGACTGATGTACCATGACACCCAGATCTCGTTGCATCTCCCCTTTTCCTAATCTGTCACCATTCAGATAATAATCTGCCTTCCTGTTTTTACCACCAAAGTGGATAACCTCACATTTATCTACATTATACTGCATCTGCCTTGCATTTGCCTACGCAACTAACATGTCCAAGTCATCCTGCAGCCTTTTAGCATCCTCCTCACAGCTCACACTGCCACCCAGTTTAGTGTCATCTGCAAACTTGGAGATATTACACTCAATACCCTCATCCAAATCATTAATGTATATTGTAAATAGCTGGGGTCCCAGCACTGAGCCCTGCGGCACCCCACTAGTCACTGCCTGCCATTCTGAAAAGGACCCGTTTATTCCTACTCTTTGCTTCCTATCTGTCAACCAGTTCTCTATCCATGTCAATACATTACTCCCAGTACCATGTGCTTTAATTTTGCACACCAATCTCTTGTGTGGGGCCTTGTCAAAAGTCTTTTGAAAGTCCAAATATGCCACATCCACTGGCTTCCCCTTGCCCACTCTACTAGTTACATCCTCAAAAAATTCTAGAAGATTTTTCAAGCATGATTTCCCTTTCATAAATCCATGCTGACTTGGACCGATCCTGTCACTACTTTCCTGCTGATATTAATTACTTAAGGTTCCTGACTTTCATTAACTCCTTGGTTCCGCACTATTTCTGATTTACTTTTTGTGTCTTCTACTTGAAGACTGAATCAAAATATTTGTTTAAAGTCTCTGCCATTTCTTTATTCCCTATTATAATTTCTCCTTTCTCAGCCTCGAAGGGTCCAATGCGTACTTTTGCTACTCTCTCCCTTTATTACACATTTGTAAAAGCTCTTTTAATCTGATTCCCGGGATGGTGGGACTGACCTATCAAGAAAGACTGGATCAACTGGGCTTGTATTGACTGGAGTTCAGAAGAATGAGAGGGGACCTCATAGAAACGTTTAAAATTCTGATGGGTTTAGACAGGTTAGATGCAGGAAGAATGTTCCTAATGTTGGGGAAGTCCAGAACCAGGGGTCACAGTCTAAGGATAAGGGGTAAGCTATTTTCTCCTCATCTCACTGAGATGAGGAGAAACTTCTTCACCCAGAGAGTGGTGAACCTGTGGAATTCTCTACCACAGAAAGTTGTTGAGGCCAATTCACTAAAGATATTCAAAAAGGAGTTAGATGAAGTTTTTACTACTAGGGGGATCAAGAGGTATGGCGAGAAAGCAGGAATGGGGTACTGAAGTTGCATGTTCAGCCATGAACTCATTGAATGGCGGTGCAGGCTAGAAGGGCCGAATGGCCTATTCCTGCACCTATTTTCTATGTTTCCATGTTTCTATGTTTTTATTTTTCTTGCTAGTTTACTCTCATGTTCTATTTTCTCCCTATTTAGCAATTTTTTGGTCATCCTTTGCTGGTTCTAAAGCTCTCCCAATCCTCAGGATTATTACTGTACTTTGCAATATCATAACCCATCTTTTCATCTAATACTATACATGTTATATAAGTGGACTTGTATTTACTCTGTACAGCCACCAGAGGGCTCATCCCCCGTAGTCCCAAGGTATCCCATAAACCCTTGGGAGCACAGGTATTTAAGGAGGCTTCATAGATCGGGGAGGCATTCTGGAGATCTGCAATAAAAGACGATGGTCACACTTTACTTTGAGCTCACAGTGTTCAGTCTGACTCTTTCTCCATACACAACAATACGTAACCTCTTTAGTTAGCCACAGATAGATCACTGTTCTCATAAAATGATTATTTCTGAATGAAATGTATATTCGTTGAGAATTTATGAATATTTCTTTACTGTTTGCCACGGCTTATCTCCCATCAGGTGAGGGGACATTTAAAAATCTAAAGAGGAACATCAAGGCACTGGAGCAGTGTAGGGATTTGGGTAAAGATCAGCAGAGTGTGACAGGAGGGACAGCGAGTTCAATGGAATAGTGCGTCAGCGAGTAAGGTGAAAGCAGGGTTAATGGTAAAAAGTTAAAATTAAAGGCTCTTTATCTGAATGCACGAAACATTTGTAACAAGATAGACAAATGAATAGCACAAATAGAGATAAATGGTTTTGATCTAATAGCCCTACAATGCTTCACTGCACAGTTTCTGGCAATGGCTGCCTATCTAATGCCTGACTATCCAGTTGGCAATATAGTAACTCGTTGGCAGCAATGTGCTTTGGGAACTCCGGAGGTCGTGAAAGGCGCTATATAAATGCAAGTTCGTTCTCTCACACAGAGAAAAAACCGTATGCCGGCACACAGGCCATTCCCAGCTCGGAATCCCATTTGCCACTGAGACATTAGGTCAGGTGACCAAACACTTGGTCAAAGAGAGAGGTTTTAAGCCGAGTCCTAAAGGAGGAGAGAGAGCAGGAGAGGGCAAGAAGTTTGTGGAGGGAATTCCTGAACTACAAATTGAGCTCTACCATGTTAAGCTGGGACCCAAGGTTGGGGAAAGACTGGGCCATTAAGGAGAAGCTGAGGGTCCTGCAGTGCCCCCTTGGTGAAAGGAAATGGTGGGAAGTAAACAGGCTGGGAATGACCACGATTCGGTTTGTGTGACAGCATCCATTGTTCCCTCTTTATACAGAGAGAAGATTGCCTTTATATAGCGACTTTCACAGCCTCAGGACCTCCCAAAGCGTCTTACAGCCAACCAATCACATTTTGAAGTGTTGTCACTCTTGTAATGTAGAAAACGCCACAATCAATTCCGCACAGCAAGATCCCACTAGGAGCAAGGGGATAATGACCACATCCTCTGTTGTGGTTTCAGTGATGTCGGTTGTGGGGTAAATATTGTCCGCAACACTCGGGAGAACTCCCCAGCCTTCTCTGAAATAGCGCTGTGGGATCTTTCACGTCCCCTGAGAGGACGGTTAAGTGGGGCTTGAACTCTTGACCTTCTGACTCAGTGAATGGAAACCCATTTGAAGGTTGATGGAGTCAGTGAGTGAGTGAGTGAGTCTTCATGGGAGGAATACACCAAAAGTCAACTTATAGAGCGGAATGATAAAAGCTGCAACAGGCCATTGAGCCCATCGTGCCTGCTACTATCTCTATAACTGGAGCTGCCTATTCCAGTCCCCTTTCCCCGTCCTTCCCCTGGGTCCCACATAGTCCGAGTGCTGATGTTGTGAGGTGCCTCCGGCAGCGTTGAGCATCATCAGGGTCTGGGGGATTGGGCGGGCAAGCCTGCAGTGTCCCATCCTAGGGCAAGGAATTGCTGGCGAGCCAGGCCCAGCACTCACCTGTACGAACCCTGCCTGTATATCTGAGGGCCCAAATACAAGGACTTTGCTCCCGGAGCAGAGTCTCACTTGACGGGAGCACGGAGCGGTGAATCAGGCATTGAGGGCCAGTGCACCTAACCCTTGGCTCTCCCCATTATCTCGCCGTTAAAATCAAGGCCCTGGAATAATCAGGAGCACAAGATATCCAGCGCGATGACCTCCGACCTGCGCTGTCACTGGGCGAGAAGCAGAGCCAGGTTGGGAGAGCCACAATGTCGGTACTAGAAACACTCGGGATCTCTGAGCGATGATGGCATTTAGTTTTTTGGCTGGTTTCTTTAGCCGGTGTCATGGTGAAGGCCAATAGACACAATTGGGTACCACTGATGCAGGTAAACGGACATCCAGACTGAAGGATGAACCATTCTAATGTACATTGATTGAGTGAGGATCAATAGTTGATGATCAGGAAAACACACGGGCTAGAATTTCCTCTCAAATCGCCCATTTACCGCCCAGTTACCACCCGTTTTCAGAAAAAATGGAAATTAGCACCCGTTACCGCCGTTACCGCCCCCGATTAGCACCGGTGGTAATTTGGGCCACTCGTTACCGCTGCCTTTGGTGCAAAACCCCGCCCACTTTGCAGATCTAAAACAGTCGGAAAATTCCCTCCCAGCCCGAAATTCCTTAAAAATGTGTTTTTAAGGCCCGCTACCGCCCGTTAACGCTGCGCTGGATACCGCCCTTTGCTGGAGGACTGACCTGACTTGGGCCCAGCGACATCACTCCCTCCATTTTGCTGCAGCTTCACAGTGGCCCAGAAGATGGTGGATAATGAAGAAAAGCCATTGTTGATGCAAATTATAATGATATGTGCTGTACATATTAACAGGTATGTGAGGTTTGTTCAACATGACCAGGACGACTGTACTGAAGTGATTCTATGCAGAAAATGAACTTTTGTATCACTTGAATGTGATTGGGAGAATTGGGAGAACTTTTCTTCAGTCGGCTTTGGGCTGACATATATGCGGAGATCCTGCTATAAATTGGTTGTGTGTTCGATGATTGACATTTGGACTCTGTGGTGGACGGAACATCACCTCACCAACGTGCAAACATTGTATCAGCAAGTCTATGAAGGATTGTGACCTGTAAAAGCCTTGCAAATGATTGGACCGTGCAATAAAAAAGTTCTCCTATTCTAACGGCTATTCAAAGAGGCTCGTTGTCTCAGACCCAGACCAGGCACTGAATTAACTCCCAGTATAGGATTGGAAAGAGAAAGGGGCTCACTGTCCCACACAGAGGGGGGAGGGGTTGTGTCCATGCAATGGGGGCTCATCCAAGTCACTGTGTGTACATAACGGCCCGAGGGGGAGGTCAGTGTGTGTACATAACGGCCCGAGGGGGGGGTCATTGTGTGTACATAACGACCCGAGGGGGGGGTCATTGTGTGTACATAACGACCCGAGGGGGGGGTCACGGTGTGTTTATAACAACCCGAGGGGGGTGGGGGCGAGGGGGTCAGTCACTGGGTGTAAATCCAAGTAACCAGACTTCACGGGGCTTGACAGTGTGGCCGTGGGGCTATCCAGCTGTAGCAGGCGTCACACTGTAATGTATGCCCCGGTGAGGATGCTCACAGGTTGCTGGAGCTGTTGCATTGTGAGGGGCTGACCCAGTTACGTGATGTTCACAAGACTCAGGGAAACCCCAGTCAGTTGGGTCTGGGTCGTCCAGGATAAGGTCTGAGTTTACAAGGGACGCCCTCAATCACACATTTACAGTTGTCTTTCCTAAACGTTGTCAATGTTCCAGGAGTGAGTGAGACACAGTACAATAATGGTTTCGTTCAATAAAATGTAATTAAGAAGTAATTTTTTTAAACGTCAACAATGTAATAAAATAAAAATTTTTATGGATAAAAATTCTCACAACAACAAACATTATGAACAACAAACAGCAACAACAACAACAACAACAACAACAACTGCATAAACAGCACGGAAAAGACCCTGCCCCCTCCCACAATTCTACCTGCGCCCACCTTTCCCAACGCCTTTCCCCAATCCCCCCGACCCTTGACCCTGACCCCCTCCGCCTCCTCCTCCCGCTAACAAACCCCTGGCCCTGCCCACGTCGGGCCCACAACGTTCTGCACCAGCACAGCACCTCCATTTATTATTTTTATTATTACTTATATTATTAATTATATTCTTTTATAATACTCCACCCCACTCCCCCGATGCCCCGCCCAGGATCACTCCGCCCTCCCCGATGCCCCGCCCAGGATCACTCTCCACTCCCCCTCCCCGATGCCCCGCCCAGGATTATTCCCTCCCCCTCCCCCGAAGCCCCGCCCAGGATCACTCCTCCCTCCCCCGATGCCCCGCCCAGGATTACTCCTGGCCCCTCCCCCGATGCCCCGCCCAGGATTACTCACCCCTCCCCCGGTGCCCCGCCCAGGATCACTCCCTCCCCCTCTCCCGATGCCCCGCCCAGGATCACTCCCCTCCCCCCTCCCCGATGCCCGGCCCAGGATTACTCCTGCCCCCTCCCCCAATGCCCCGCCCAAGATCACTCTGCCCTCCCCTAAAGCCCCACCCAGGATCACTCCCCCCTCCCCCCACCTCCTGCTGTGGCCAAATCTTTTCCACCCCTTTGGGTCTGCGAATTTTTGTACTTCAGACTTATTTCCAAACACAATACGAACATATACATTACAATAATTTTGTTCTGATGGTCCCTAATACATGTAGAGGTATCGCATCGCCTTGGCTGCTTTCGTTCTGACATCTTGCTCGTGATCTGACAGCAAGGCAATAATCTGCTCACAAATCTGAGCTGCAGACTGTGATGTGTAATAATGCGGTGGGGCATTGTACATGAGGAAAGCGAGGAATGTCAGTGCGTTCCCTCTGACCGCAGGAAGCACATTCCTTAGGAAGGCGGCACAGCTCCTTATGTACAAGGGGATCTGGTTGTCCAAGTCTTTGGCAATGTGCCTAGAGATGTTGCTTAAATAGTTCTCATAATCCAGGGTGGTCTCCTCCGAGGAAAGTACTTGGAACATCTTGGATATGTTTGCTGACTCCATTACTGGAGCGTAGGAATTCAGCACGGATTTACAGACGTTGGTGACTTCAATGCTCTCATCGTTGAGATGTAGCAGCAAGCGGATCAAGGTGGACTTGATGTGCTCCATATGTGGAGGGTTCATTTCCACACTCCCAAATCTTAGCTTGCCAAGAACGTTAAACGCCGCAGCTCTCATTGTCTCATGCTGATGTTCCAAGTAAGGCTGAACTGCCATTGCCACATCACCAAGAATGGGATTTGTATAATCCTCCTGGAGCTGACCCAGAACTTTGCACATGCTCGACATTGCCTCAACTGCAATGAGATTCTCAGGTTTGGACTTCTGGTCAATCACAGATAACATTGTGGACAGCAGTTTGGTGCAGTATGTGTCTATCTGTTGAGAAGCTCCAATTGCAGCATTTCCCAAACCTTGTACAGCGAGCCATTGGACAATTGGGGACTCATCAAGTAAACATCGAAACAAACTCTCCAGAAGGGTATCTATCAGCAACAAGTCCCACACCACGGAATGATTTAAAAGCTCCCCAAAGAAGACCCTCCGCTTTCCTTGACAAGTGGCCATCCAGCCTGGAGTACCATCACATGTCTCTCCAAACCTCAAAACTGTGTGCCCCTTGTCCATCTCTGCTCATAAAGATTTTCCTGCCCCAAGGTTGACCTAGCCTTAATTGCCCTTACTAGCAGTCGGGCCTTCCGTTTTCTTGCTGCAAGACATTGCAAACACAACAAATATAGCACAATCAGTAACTGAATCACGATGAGTACATAGATATTATCCTTATGCAAGGATGAATTTGAATGTTCAGTCCCCAGTTCCATAGGTCATCCCACCATGTGGTGACCTTAATGTCCTCGATATCCTTCCTAATGTCCTGATTGTTCTGTCTGAGCATGTAGTAGACTCTCTGACTCATGGCAACTGTTTCTCACAGTTTGACGAGGTGTTCTAGTAATGGGGGCATCTCATGCCCAAACATGTTCATGTACTTGGCGAGCTCCTCCTTTATGTCTCCTAATACCTGTATTGATGTCGATGTATGTCTACCAATTCCTTCTTTCCGCTTCTCACAGGTATTTCTAGAACAAAGCAGAATGTAGCAGTGGGGATCTGGCATTCCTGCTGATTGTAAAAGGATTTTTGATTAGTTATTAGACAGTATTCTCCGTTGCTTACATACGCCACGTATGTCTTTCCCCATTGCACACCCATGGTTTCCATGGTGCAATTTACCTGCCTACTAGTAATATTAAAACCACAAGCCGCCTCAGGATCATAACTAATTTTATGAGGGTGCCCTGATGAGTAACACATCCTTCCAATTTTGTTCCTATCAAACTGTCTCCATAAGTTCCAGCATATGGTAGCATCTTGTGATAAACTATGTACACACCTTCTCTAATAATCCCTATGTTTTGTACTTCATACACTTCCTTTGGGTTACCTCCTTCCACAATTACCGGAATGGCCAGTACTAATCCTAGTCGCGCCCCTGTATCATTATTACATTCCACTTGTGTGGGATACACGTGGATCATCCCCTGAGTAGGCATCCTTGTATGTCCTTCGAGTGCATGGTCAAATTGACAACTTGGTCATTGCTGACCCACAGGGGAACCTCCCCTCTGTAGATCTGTGCCAAATGTTCCCTTGTCTGTTCTACTACCCAGCTCCCAATTGTACTGCAGACATCATTCTTAGCTGCCTGGTCACAGGCTACATGCTCTTCCTTGATTAGCTTATTAATGTTGTCTATGAGAACGGGACCTAACTGGCACCCCGTTGGCATAGTTACTTTGTCTGCGGGATTTGTTGTAACAATCTTCGGTAAAACTGCTGCGTTCTTTTAGAACACCATTCAGGGAGTTTCAGATTAGTCAAATTTAACACAATGGGTACCAGCTCATGGTGTACATTATCATATAATGGGCCCAAGTTTCCACATGATTCGCGCCTGATTTTTAGGAGCAACTGGTGGAGAACGGATTATTTTAGAAATCGCAATTCTCCACATTTTTTTTTCTGCAGTTCTAGTCAGGTAGAACAGTTCTAGTTTAGAACAGAATTTTTTCTTCAAAAGGGGGCGTGTCCGGCCACTGACGCCTGATTTGAAAGTTTCCACAGTGAAAATGTACTCCAAACTAAAGTAGAATGGAGCCAGTGAAGATTTTTGTAGAACTGAAAAAACCTGTTCTACACATTAAAAAATCAGGCGCAGGTTACAAATTAGGCGTCCAGAACGAGGTGGGGGGGAGGGGGGGGGGGAAGGGAACTCATTAAATTCGACAATAAATCCTTATTTATACTTCTACAAATATTATACAAATAAATCCAACCTGAATAAACATTTATAAGCCAAGAAAAAATTAAATAAACCATCTTCCTACCTGTGTGAAAGTGCTTCAGCCAGGGAGAATTCTGCAGCCGTTCGTGCCGCTGAGCAGGAGGGGGAGAGAGAGAGAGAGAGAGAGGGAGGGAGAGAGAGAGAGGGGGGGGAGAGAGAGAGAGGGGGGGAGGGAGGGAGAGAGAGGGAGGGAGAGAGAGAGAGGGGGTGGAGAGAGAGAGAGGGGGGGAGGGAGGGAGAGAGAGGGAGGGAGAGAGAGAGAGGGGGGGGAGAGAGAGAGAGGGGGGGAGGGAGGGAGAGAGAGGGGAGGGAGGGAGAGAGAGGGGGGGAGGGAGGGGGAGAGAGAGAGAGAGAGAGAGAGAGAGAGAGAGAGAGAGGGAGGGAGGGAGGGAGAGAGAGAGAGAGAGGGAGGGAGGGAGAGAGAGGGGGATGGAGAGAGAGAGAGAGAGGGGAGGGAGAGAGAGAGAGAGAGAGAGAGAGAGAGAAGGAGGGAGAGAGAGAGAGGGGGGTAGGGAGAGAGAGAGAGGGGGAGGAGGGTGGGAGAGAGAGAGAGAGGGGAGGGAGGGAGAAAGAGGGGGGAGGGAGGAAGAGAGAGAGAGGGGAGGGAGGGAGAGAGAGAGAGGGGAGGAAGAGAGAGAGAGGGGAGGGAGGGAGAGAGAGAGAGCGGGGAGGGGAGAGAGAGGGGGGGGGGAGCGGGTGTTGGGTCTTGTCGGGGGCGGGGAGCCGGAGCTGGCCATGGGAGGAGCCTTATTCACGCAGCCCCAGTGAGGCCATTCAGGCAGGGCTAGGGGCTGCGTGCTTCGGGCCACTCCCACACAGTTCGGCGCCTGGAGCTACTGCACTTGCGTGCCCACTGTAGCGCGCATGTGCAGAGGTCCCGGCACTGTTTTCAGCGCAGGGACCTGGCTCCGCCCCCCCCACAGCTCGTGCTGGCTGCGCCGAGGGCCAGAGGACCTGTAAGTAGATGGAGAATACCGAGGATTTTTTTAGGTGCCGTTTTAGGCCCAGCTCGGAGGGGCGCCCGTTTTTTTTCTTGTGGAAACTTGGGCCCAATATCTCTTCACGTTTAACTAACACTAATCCATTTTGTGGCCCAGGTGTGTGTTCTGGGCACTGAACCCACCTATCGGGCACTGACAGTGTATCTGGTTCAGCTGCCTGTAACGTAGTTGTTGGGGATGGGGTGGTAGGCTCGTCCCTTGTTACCACCGTTATACCTGGTGGTTGTGGGTTTATGCACAGCACAATTCCCTCTTTCCCCTTTGGTACTCACCCTTGTGACGTTCTTGACAGTGTAATTCTGGTTATTTTAAATTTAGTCGTTGTCTTCGTCGGGGGATCTGCATTGTCTGGACAATCAGATGTCTCTTGCTTTGGCGTTCCCGGGTTGCACTCTCTCTGACTTGTTCCTTGCTGCTGTTTGGTATCATATGCCATTATAACTGGAACAGTTGTCCCTGAGCATGTTACACATTCTGTTTTCTTACTCTCTCTCTACCATTCTATCCCTCTATGTCTCATGGTACAGTTTCTTACGGTCGTCTCTTGCCATTTAGTTTGTCTATTATATGTGTTAACGGGCGGATTATCATAATATGTAGTTTCCCATGGCTCATTTGCCCCTTGTGCCAGCATCAATGTGTACTTCCCTTGTGGGTTAACACAGGACGAGGAGCCCGAAACTGAATTCCTTTTACGCCGTCCCATTGTGGTCTTAGGTTCACATTTCACCCGGACCTGACTGGTCTGTGCTGTCTGCGGGTGACTACTACCCATCATGCTGTAGGTCAGTTGGCTGCCATCCTTGTTCCACCTCACCACAATGGATTCCCCATTGGTATGGAGGAAGAGGCCGTGGGACCAGTCTTTCCTTGAATATAAGGTTATTGGGCTTTCACATGTCAGCTGAAGTCCTGTATCAGCTGGCACGTATCAGCTCCCAACATCGGGGGTATAGTATACCTCCAAACTGGTACCCATGCTCCCCCGGAGGATCCCGATCACCAATGTTATACCCGCACCAGCTCTAACTCCTGCTGGTGGTTGATGCCTCTCCACTGTCGTCTCTCTATCCACACTTTCCAAAACAGCACAATTATTACAGCTATCGTTATGGTCCCCACTATTGACCATATAGTTCCATCAATGAGTTTATTTTCTCAGTCCCGGTGTCTTATATAGTACTCCTCAGTTTTGTCATATGGAATGATAGCAGGATCGCCACTCATCTGTAAGAAAATATAATCCGGTCGTCACCGGTTAATTATTGGTACGGTTTTAGCTGTGTCCAATGCTTCCATCTTCCCTTTCTTCTCATGTCTATGCATGCACAGCTGTCACTGGTCATAAGCATCTCATATGGGCCCTGCTACTTCGCTGCAAATCCTGGTTTACCAGGGGTTATCTTAACCATCAACTTCTCACCCACCCCGGGGTGTTTCCCTGTTGCTTATCTGCATCCTGTGTAATATCCTTAATTATTTGCTGATCCCGCGCTTCTTGCTTTAAGGTATACAATTGCTCGCATAATTGTTTAATAAACCTTCTGACTCTATCCCTTGCCGGTCCTACATCTTCCCCTCCTGTCATTATTCCCTCCGGTAGTCTCCTAGCTCTACCCATCATCAATTTGAAGGGAGCTATTCCTGTCGTTCTATTCGAGGTGGACCTAAGTCTCAGCAGAATACCGGGGAGCAAATCTGCCCATCCCTTCCTGGTCTCCTCTCATCATCATCATAGGCAGTCCCTCAGAATCAAGGAAAACTTGCTTCCACTCTAAAAATGAGTCCTTAGGTGGCTGAACAGTCCAATACAAGAACCACAGTCCCTGTCACAGGTGGGACAGATAGTCGTTGAGGGTAAGGGAGGGTGGGACAGGTTTGCTGCACGCTCCTTCTGCTGCCTGAGCTTGATTTCTGCATGCTCTTGGCGATGAGACTCGAGGTGCTCAGCGCCCTCCCGGATGCACTTCCTCCACTTAGGGTGGTCTTTGACCAGGGACTCCCAGGTGTCAAGTAGGGATGTTGCACTTTATCAGGGAGGCTTTGAGGGTGTCCTTGTAACGTTTCTTCTGCCCACCTTTGGCTCCGTTGCTGTGAAGGACTTCCGAGTAGAACGCTTGCTTTGGGAGTCTCGTGTCTGGCATGCAGACAATGTGGCCTGCCCAGCAGAGCTGATCAAGTATAGTCAGTGCTTCAATGCTGGAGATGTTGGCCTGGTCGAGGATACTAATGTTGGTGCATCTGTCCTTCCAGGGTATTTGCAGGATCTTGCGGCGACTTCATTGGTGGTATTTCTCCAGCGACTTGAGGTGTCTACTGTACATGGTCCATGTCTCTGAGCCATACAGGAGGGCGGGTATTACTACAGCCCTGTAGACCATGAGCTTGATGGTAGATTTGAGGGCCTGGTCTTCAAACACGCTTTTCCTCAGGCGGCCGAAGACTGCACTGCCACACTGGAGGCGGTGTTGAATCTTGTCGTCAATGTCTGCTCTTGTTGATAAGAGGTTTCTGAATTATGGGAAATGGTCCATGTTGTTCAGGGCCGCACCTTGGATCTTGATGACTGGGGTCCTCTATAGCTTTAGCTAAGAACAATTTAAGAGTTTGGTTCATTCTTTCCACCATCCCTGAGCTTTGCGGGTGATATGGGATGTGGAATCATTGCTTAATCCCGAGCAAGGCGCATGCATGTTGGATCACCTTTGCGGTGAAGTGTATCCCCTGATCTGAGTCTCACTGGAGGGGAACGCCCTAGCGAGGGATTATTTCTTCTGCAAATATTCTTGCTGCGATGGTGGCAGTGCAATCCCTTGTGGCAAAGGCTTCCACCCATCGTGTAAATTGATCAATTACCACTAGACAATATCTTTTTCCCCTAGACTTTGGGAGGGGTCCAGTAAAATCTATCTGTAGGTTTTCCCATGGTCCTGTGGGCCTTAACTGGTGTCCCATTCATACCTTTCTGGGCTTCCTGCATTATACTGGGCGCATATAACACATCTCTGGCAATGCTTGGCTACGTCTCTCCCCATCCCTGGCCACCACCAGCACGTTCCCATATTCTCTATTATGTTGGATCGGCCAGTATGTGTTCGGCCTGATATATTCCTAGTAGGCTGTTTTATATACATTTCAGGGCAGCCACCCAGTCTCCCTACCACCAGAGATTGTCGGTTCCCTTTGTTGTACCTTTATCTTCCCATTCCTGTACTTCTTCCCTGGGGGACCAGTGCCGAGCATTCCCCTAGCAATCGCCCTTCAGTGCGAACCTTTCCTTCATTATCTACTACTGCCCAGTCAGTCCGAGGTCCCCCTTTGCTTCCACCCCTCCTTTTCCTGTGGAGTGGTTTCTCCCTGTACCTTAAGCGTGTTTTACTTCCTCTCTCCATTTTACACATCCCATTAAAGATAGAAAACATAGATCAAACGTTCTAACTTGGTCCCAGTCCTTACAGATTTTTTAAAAATTCTTTATAACCATTATAATTTATTTTCCTTCTGGCACGTGGGAAAACATTCGCTTCCAATTAAGAAACTTAAATTAATAATGTCCAATATTTTTAAAATTTCATGCAGCGACGCTGAAGTTGTTTGGTGAACTGAATAAAACAGCTGTCAGTGGAAAGGGTTAACTCCTTTGCAGGTTTGTTAAAAGGCATGAATTCATTACGTGACTTTGCGTAATTCTTTTTTTTAAAACCTTTCCTGTTATGAGAGACGTGCTCGCAATTCATCTCGATCTCCCCACCTCGAGCACAACTGTCTCTCATCAGAGAATACAGCATTTTAGATTGCCTCTAAACTTTCTATCATTATTTCCAAACTAGCCAGTATCATCCATTTTAAAAAGGTTTCCAAACCTGAAATTTAAATTTCTTTCACTGAACTAAAAACTTTCCCGTAATTTAAAGTAAAAATTTCCAAACAACCAAACGGCAACTTTTAGTTTTCTTAGCAAAAATCATTATCAACATAGAGTATCTTTTATCTCTTTTTCCAATGTGGTGAAAGTTTTATATCTGGAACTAGGGACACTTACATTTTGAAATAACCAGAATTTCACCGTGACCAAAATGAAAGTCCAGTTTTCATTGGTTAATTAACCTTAATAATTCCAATTAAATTCAGACCAATTTTTTTTCCATAGCCAATATGTTATTAACTAACACAATACAGAGCAGATAAAATTTGACATCAGTTTCCATATTCTTCTTTCTTCGGATGCCTTTCCAATGAACTATAAAAATACTGAATTAGTTTTTGTACTTAACAAACTTCACACATTTAACACAAAAGGGAAAAGAGGGCAGAGCTTCCCTTAGCTTGTAGCTCTAAGAAATTTATGCAGGCTTTTAAAAAAAAAGGGACAGTAAAGAAGACAGTGCTTTTTAAACGTTCATCAATTGATTTGCTTGCAATAACCAAATTGAAAAGACAGTGCTTTGTTACAATTCAAATTGATTTAAAACAAGACCACACAATTTTGGTAATCCAATTAAAACATTCAATTTGTTTTTCTTTTAGCAACTGTAACTACAAGGCTGAAGTTTATCTTTTGTTAAACAACCCATCTTTTGCACGTTTCATGGCTCCGTAAATAATAATCAAAATAAACCCGCACCTGCGTTTCTAATTTAAAATCTAGTTCAATTCTAGGTACACAATGAACATTTATTTATACTTTCCCAGATCCAGTACAACATTACAAAGGGTTAAAAAAGCTTTCAGCTCCACATCCGAAAAGTGGGGAAGCTAAAACAAACATACAGATTCTTCTTTCTTTTTAAAAGACATGCTTTCAGACAAATGAAAAATTCATTAACTCCCACCCCAAACATTCCACAGTCAGGAAACCTTCCACACAAACACACACACATTCATATCTTTCTCTTTCTGTCTTATCTCTCTCGGCTAAGAACTTAGTAATCAACCCCTCGGGTCTCCAATCCATGGTTGTTTCAACCATCATTTTAAAATCATAAGCCTAGCGGGTTTCTCCCTACCACTGCTTTTGGGTGGTTCTTGCACGGCTTATTTTTCTGAACTTTAATACATCTGACTTTGTGGTTTGCTCTATAGTTACGCAGCTTTACAAGTACGTTGGGTCCGTCTCAAATTTGTTCGGATAGGTCGGTCTTACAGGGTGAGCAGCATTGGGTTGAATCCTAACTATTGGTTGGTAACTTAAAATACTCACCCCTTTTGGTTCACCTCTGCTGGCCACACTCGGGTACTACAGGATGCTGCTGACTACACCAATTGTTGTGGAGAAATCTTCCTTTCTCCTGAGCGGACCCACTGAAATAGAGGATTGACTCCCGATTGATGACAGACTCCAGAGACAGGTTCGAAACAATCTTTATTCCAGCATATGCAGGGGAAGCTCTCAGCCCTAGCAGCCTCAGACAGGATCTTCAAATAACAAACGTTCCACACACAGTTACATAGAAACATAGAAAATAGATGCAGGAGTAGGCCATCCGGCCCTTCGAGCCTGCACCACCATTCAATAAGATCATGGCTGATCATTCCCTCAGTACCCTTTTCCTGCTTTCTGTCCATACCCTTTTAGCTGTAAGGGCCATATCTAACTTTCTCTTGAATATATCCAATGAACTGGCATCAACAACTCTCTGCGGTAGGGAATTCCACAGGTTAACAACTCTCTGAGTGAAGAAGTTTCTCCTCATCTTAGTACTAAATGGCTTACCCCTTATCTCTAGACTATGTCCCCTGGTTCTGGACTTCCCCAACATCGGGAACATTCTTCCTGCATCTAACCTGTCCAGTCCAGTCAGAATTTTATATGTTTCTATGAGATCCCCTCTCATCCTTCTAAACTCCAGTGAATACAAGCCCAGTTGATCCAATCTCTCCTCATATGTCAGTCCTGCCATCCCGGGAATCAGTCTGCTGAACCTTCGCTGCACTCCCTCAATAGCAAGAACGTCCTTCCTCAGATTAGGAGACCAAAACTGAACACAATATTCCAGGTGAAGCCTCACCAAGGCCCTGTACAATGGCAGTAAGACCTCCCTGCTCCTATACTCAAATCTCCTAGCTATGAAGGCCAACATACCATTTGTCTTCTTCACCGCCTGCTGTACCTGCATGCCAACTTTCAATGACTGATGTACCATGACACCAGGTCTCGTTGCACCTCCCCTTTTCCTAATCTGCCGCCATTCAGATTATTGTGTTCCGAACATAGATGAGACTGCACACAGGGAGGTTAAAGTAACAGTGACCTCAGTCTTTATTAAGACACTCCAGAGTGAGGAACAGGCCTGAGGGGCCGGCTTATATACAGTGCTCCCAAGGGATGCTGGGATCCCTTGGGACTTCAGGGGATGCACTCCCTGGTGGCAGAACATGGGGGTGCATGCTTTACAGATACACAACATCACTTCCCCCCAAAGTCAAAGTAAAAACTATTTACAAGGTGAGGTGGTCGGGAGCCTTTCTTTTCCTGGTGGACCACCTCGGTACAAATATCTGTTCTGGTGTGTTGACTGTGCCCTCGCTGGGCTGGGTGAGCCTGGCCTTGCTGAGCTGTTGGGCATGAGGGTTCGGTTTCCTGGTCCGGGGTGGTACCGTTGATCTTTTGGGTGTGTGTTGTGGGCTCGAAAAAGATGGTGTCTGCTGTGGGTTGTTCAGGGCAGTCTGTGAACCGCAGCCTCGTTTGGTCCAGGTGCTTTCTGCAAATTTGTCCATTGTCTAGTTTGACTACAAACACCCTACTCCCTTCTTTAGCTATCACCGTGCCCGCAATCCACTTGGGACCATGTCCATAGTTTAGCACATACACAGGGTCATTCAGATCAATTTCCCGTGACACAGTGGCGCGACCATCATTTACATTTTGTTGCTGCCGCCTGCTCTCGACCTGATCATGCAGGTTGGGGTGAACCAGCGAGAGTCTAGTTTTAAGTGTCCTTTTCATGAGATGCTTAGCCGGGGTCACCCCTGTGAGCGACTGGGGTCTCGTGCGGTAGCTGAGCAGTACTCGGGACAGGCAGGTTTGGAGTGAGCCATCTGTGACTCGTTTATGGCTCTGTTTGATTGTTTGTACTGCCCGCTCTACCTGCCCATTGGAGGCTGGTTTAAATGGGGCCGAGGTGACATGTTTGATCCCATTGCGGGTCATGAATTCTTTAAATTCGGCACTGGTGAAACATGGCCCATTGTCACTGACCAGTATGTCAGGCAGGCCGTGGGTGGCAAACATGGCCCTCAGGCTTCCAATGGTGGTGGTGGCGGTGCTTCCTGACATTATTTCATATTCATTCCATTTTGAAAAAGCATCCACCACCACCAGGAATATTTTACCGAGAAACGGGCCCGCATAGTCGACATGGATCCTTGACCATGGTCTGGAGGGCCAGGACCACAAACTTAGTGGTGCCGCTCTGGGCGTGTTGTTCAACTGAGCACACACGCTGCGTTGCTGTACACAGGACTCTAAGTCAGAGTCGATACCGGGCCACCACACGTGGGATCTGGCTATCGCTTTCATCATTACTATACCCGGGTGTGTGCTGTGGAGATCTGAGATGAACATCTCCCTGCCCTTTTTGGTAGCACTACACGGTTACCCCACAACAGACAGTCTGCCTGAATGGACAGCTCGTCCTTTCACTGCTGGAACAGCTTGATTAGCTCTTCCATTTCAACGGGAATGCTGGCCCAGCTCCCATGCAGTACACAGTTTTTTACTTGGGACAGCAGAGGATCTTGGCTGGTCCAAGTCCTAATCTGGCAGGCCATGACAGGTGATTTATTATTTTCAAACTCTTCCATGACCATCAAATTTGCAGGCTGCGCCATTTCCACCCCCGTGGTGGGCAATGGTAGCCGTCCGAGAGCATCCGCACAGTTCTCAGTGCCTGGCCTATGACAGATGATATAGTTATACACTGATAGCACGAATGCCCACCTTTGTATGCGGGCTGAGGCATTAGTATTTATCCCCTTATTTTCAGCGAACAGGGATATGAGGGGCTTGTGATCAGTTTCCAGCTCAAATTTGAGACCAAACAGGTACTGATGCATTTTCTTAACCCTGAACACACACGCTAATGCCTCTTTCTCAATCATGCTGTTGGTCCTCTCAGCCTTAGACAAGCTCCTGGAAGCATAGGCGACAGGTTGCAACTTCCCGCAACGTTAGCTTGTTGTAATACACACCCGACTCCGTACGACGACGCATCACATGCTAGCACAAGTCTTTTACACGGGTTATACAATACAAGCAGCTTGTTGGAGCATAAAATGTTTCTGGCTTTCTCAAAAGCATATACTTGTTTTTTTCCACATACCCAGTTCTCACCTTTACGCAATAACACATATAGGGGCTCTAAGAGGGTGCTTAACCCCGGTAGGAAGTTACCAAAATAGTTGAGGAGTCCCAGGAACGACCGCAGCTCTGTGATGTTCTGTGGCCTGGACGCGTTCCTGATAGCCTCTGTATTGGCGTCTGTGGGCCGAATGCCATCCGCAGTGATCTTTCTCCCCAAAAACTCCACTCCTGTTGCCATGAAGACGCATTTCGACCTCTTCAGCCGCAGCCTTACGCAATTCAGTCGCTGGAGGACCTCCTCCAGGTTTTGTAGATGCTCGACGGTGTCCCGACCCGTGACCAATATGTCATCCTGAAAAACCACTGTGCGTGGTACCGACTTGAGAAGGCTTTCCATGTTTCTCTGGAAGATTGCTGCAGCCGACCGAATTCCAAACGGGCATCTGTTGTAGATGAACAGTCCCTTGTGCATGTTGATGCAGGTGAGGCCCTTCGAAGAGTCTCCAGCTCCTGCGTCATGTAGGCCGAAGTCAGGTCGAGTTTGGTGAATGCCTTGCCTCCTGCCAGTGTCGCAAATAGGTCGTCTGCCTTAGGTAGCGGGTATTGGTCCTGCAGTGAGAAACGATTAATAGTTACTTTATAATCGTCACAAATCCTGACCGTGCCATCACTTTTGAGTACGGGAACAATCAGGCTGACCCATTCACTGAATTCCACTGGGGAGATGATGCCCTCACGTTGCAGCCTGTCCAGCTCGATTTCCACTCTCTCCCTCATCATGTGAGGTACCGCTCGCACCTTGTGCTGAATGGGTCGTGCCTCTGAGACCAAGTGGATCCGCACCTTCGCCCCGGAAAAGTTTCCAATGCCTGGCTCAAAAAGGGAAGGAAATTTGTTCAGAACCTGGGTATATGAGGCCTCATCGACATGTGATAGCGCTAGGATGTCATCCGAGTTCCAGCGGATTTTGCCCAGCCAGCTCCTTCCAAGCAGTGTGGGGCCATCGCCCGGGACAATCCAGAGTGGCAGTTCATGCACCATGCCCTTGTAGGTGACCTTGACCATGGCACTGCCCAGGATAGTGATAAGCTCTTTGGTGTATGTTCTCCGTTTCGTGTGGATGGGGCTCAGGGCTGGTCTGAGTGCCTTGTTGCACCACAGTCTCTCAAACATCTTTTTACTCATGATGGATTGGCTAGCGTCAGTGTCCAGTTCCATGGCTACGGGTAAGCCATTCAATTTTACATTTAGCATTATCGGTGGACATTTCGTCAAAAATGTGCGCAACCCGTGTACTTCAGCATTTGCCTCCTCTCTCTGAGGCTCGAAATTGCTTTGATCCACCATGGACCGATCTTCCTCTGCCACATGGTGGTTAGCACATTTTGCAAAGCTTGCAGCTCATCTGCAAGCTCGTTGCAGGTGCTCCATTGTTCCACAGCTCTTGCAAACATATCCTTTGAAGCAGCATGAATAGGCTGAATGGAAGCCTCCACAACGCCCACAAGATGTGAATTGCCTTGCATTAATCCTATGTTGGGGACTCTGAGTCATCTGGGTCACCTGAGGCCTGCTGGCAGTTGCAGACTCATGGTTTCTGCCCTGTACATTTCTGCTTGTAAACACAGCTCCAGTTAATTTATGAACATTGCTGGCACTTGTGTGCTGAGAGATTTGTTTGGTGTTATCACTGGTGGACATAAACGCCTGTGCTATCGCAATGGCCTTACTGAGGGTCAGTGTCTCTACAGTCAAAAGTTTTCGTAGGATGGTCTGTGGCCTATGCCCAGTACAAAAAAGTCTCTGAGCATTTGCTCCAGGTAGCCATCAAACTCACATTGTCCTGCAAGTCGCCTTAGCTCAGCGACGTAACTCGCCACTTCCTGACCTTCAGATCGCTGGCACGTGTAGAACCGATACCTCGCCATCAGCACGCTCTCCCTCGGGTTAAGATGCTCCAGAGCAGTGTACATAGCTCCTCATATGACTTATCTGTGGGTTTCACTGGAACCAGAAGATTCTTCATGAGGCTGTCAGTCGGTGCCCCGCAGACCGTGAGGAGGACCGCTCTCCTTTTTGCAGCGCTACCTTCTCCGTCCAGCTCGTTGGCTACAAAGTACTGGTATAACTGTTCGACATAGGCTTCCCAGTCCTCACCCTCCGAGAACTTCTCCAGGATGCCCACAGTTTGCTGCATCTTTGCGTTGGATTCGTATATTCGTCGCCAGTTATTGCATTCCAAACACAGATGAGATTGCACACAGGGAGGTTAAAGTAACAGTGACCTCAGTCTTTAATAAGACACTCCAGAGTGAGGAACAGGCCTAAGGGGTCGGCTTATATACAGTGCTCCCAAGGGATGCTGGAATCCCTTGGGACTTCAGGGGATGCACTCCCTGGTGGCGGAACATGGGAGTGCATGCTTTACAGATACACAACACAGATAATATTCTGCCTTCGTGTTTTTGCCCATAAGGTGGATAACCTCACATTTATCCACATTATACTACATCTGCCATGCATTTGCCCACTCACCTAACCTGTCCAAGTCACCCTGCAGCCTCTTAGCGTCCTCCTCACAGCTCACACTGCCACCCAGCTTAGTGTCATCTGCAAACTTGGAGATATTTCACTCAATTCCCTGATCCAAATCATTAATTTATATTATAAAGAGCTGGGGTCCCAGCACTGAGCCCTGCGGTATTCCACTAGTCACTGCCTGCCATTCTGAAAAGGACCCGTTTATCCCGACTCTCTGCTTCCTGTCTGCCAACCAGTTCTCTATCCACATCAGTACATTACCCCCAATACCATGTGCTTTAATTTTGCACACCAATCTCTTGTGTGGGACCTTGTCAAAAGCCTTTTGAAAGTCCAAATAGACCACATCCACTGGTTCTCCCTTGTCCACTCTACCAGTTACATCCTCAAAAAATTCTAGAAGATTTGTCAAGCATGACTTCCCTTTCATAAATCCATGCTGACTTGGACCGATCCTGTCACAGCTTTCCAAATGCGCTGCTATTTCATCTTTAATAATTGATTCCAACATTTTCCCCACTACTGATGTCAGGCTAACCGGTCTATAATTACCCGTTTTCTCTCTCCCTCCTTTCTTAAAAAGTTTTTGAGGCATGGTTACCTCGTGAACACTAGACCACGACCCCTGATGGTCTGCAACAAATCATTGGAGCGACAGTGATTTGTTATCCCTTATCAGACTGGCAACTGAGTGGTCTGTAACCTCTCCATCTTCGATAGCATATAGAATTGATCTCAACCTTTTGGAATGTGTTGTTTCTTACAGGTTTGACCTTGCTCTGGCCTTTTCAGCCTGTTCTACATTCTTTAAAAGATAAGCACACAAGCCTGTTCTATGTGTTCCCTCAAAATCTTCAATATCTAAAGTTTTCATTTTATATTATATGGCCATATTCTACAATTTATAAGCGAGTTTTACACACAATCTGTCTACATTTTTTATCCCCTTACACTATCAATTTTTGTGAACAGATTTTTGAGAACAGGTTTTTGAGAACAGTTTTCTCAGAACAGATTTTTGAGAATAGATTTCTGAGAACAGGTTTTTAAGAACAGGTATCAATTTTTGAAAAATATTTTTGAGAACAGAGTTTTGAGAAGTTTTTTGAGAACAGATTTGTGAGAACAGGTTTTTGAGAACAGGTTTTTAAGAATTGGAGCAAGACTTTCCACTTGGATTGCTAGTGCCCAAAAAATGGGCAATGTTCCAGCCTGAGCGATGTTTCAGCCTTCAGGATCGCTGGAACATCACCCATTTTTGGGATCGCGACTTTCGTATTTTTGCGGGGGGGGCGATAGCCCAGCGATAGTCCAGCGATGTGAAATGGGCCCTAGCGATGTGGAAGGCAAGGCTTCCCTAGCAACGGCCTTCTGTGCATGTGGTTTTCTTTTGGCAAACAGGTTTTCCCTCGATTTGGGAGGTCAGGGGTCATCCACGTATGCGCAGAAGGCAAAGGGTCCTGGGAGAGAGGGAGAGAGAGGAGAGCAGGAGAGAGAAAAATAAAGATATTATCCATCTTTTGTATGTTTTGCAACCCTCCCTTGGTTGAAGGGCAAAAAATATATATATAGATATATACATTGGTATTAGCTTCGAGCAAACAGTTTGATTTCAGTGTGTGAGCGCTTAAAAGAATGTCTGATTCAGACCATAGTGTTCAAGATGTGGAGGGAGGGAGGAGGAGGTCAAACCCTTCTCTGATGAGGCCAACGAGGCCTCGTCAGGGAGGTGCACTTGCGGTAGGCCCAATTAACCCGGGGTGGGTATGGGAAACCTCCACCCCAGGCCTACCATAAATCTGGGGCGAAATTGCCGACGTGGTCTCATCAGCGCCCCACAAGGCAAAGGGATCAGTCCAGTGCCACAAGTGCTGGAACAGCCTGGTTGCTTCGGCAAGAGTAAGTATAGATTTTAAATTGTAATGTTGCAATTGTAATTATAAATCTCCTGGAATGAAATAAGCTGGTTAATCTTGCATATATTCCCTGCTAAATTCTGGACATGGCTCGGAACCTGCGCCCTATTTAAGTCTCTTTGGCTGCTGTCACTCACACAGTGACCCAGCCTGGACTGGGGGAGAGCTGCCCTAGCTCACTGTCTGCCCTGGGACACTTTGGGACATTAACTCCTGTCATTGCCGAGCTCACCAGCGGTCCTGATTACCTCCCCACCGCCCTTGCCCCCTCACCCCTCCCTCCCCACTGCCCCTCCCCCCACCATCGACCCATCGCCCCCAACCCCCCGACCCCCTGCCTCCCCACCCCCCCTGGGGGCCCTCATGGAGATTGTAGTTGAGATGTTTGTGTCAGCATTAGATCCTAAACACGATCTTTGTTATAACCATCCATCAATTGTGAATAAAACTGTTGTCTTTCCATGATAGTACCTACTAGTCAATTAGTTTATGCCATGCTCTTGTCACGTTTGCAGAAGAAGATATCTAAGAATCGGGCTGAGTTCAGGCGCATGGTAGGAGGCCCTGCCCAGCTGACCATCCTTACCGATTTGTCCACAGTGGCTCGGCCACCCGTTGTCAGGCAGAGCCCTCCCTTGCATCACGTGAGTAATGTATAAAGCAGTGTTAAAGTATTGTAACGTCATTTCATTGTAATATACGAATGATGTCATATTATGTGTGCATGCAGCCTCTGTGCTACTCTCAGGTTGACAACATAAGAAATAAGAGCAGGAGCAGGCCATCTGGCCATCTGTCCCTTTCTCTGTCCGCTCCCTTATCATTCTGTCTATCTCCGACTGATCCAGCCTCCACAGCTCACTGAGTCACTAAATTTCAACTTGGATGTACTACCATATGTACTATGTTGTGATGAGTTAATATGTAACGTCTCTTGGTCTCAGTTATTGTAGTAGTGATGTTCCTCCTTCGTATGCCAGCGCAGCGCAAGAATGTGTAGCCTTCCATTCTCATAAGCTCAATAAGCTCAATTGTGTTTTGCAGGTCCCATTAAACCAATGCGCAGCGAGGCAAGATCTGAGCCTGCACCGTTGCAGGTGGTCCTCACCACGGGCGGGGAGGAGGAAGAGGATGAAGAGACAACCGAGTCTGAGGAGGAGGATGATCTGGTGGAAACGGAGGAGGATCCCCCTGCCTCTGCTCGATTTACCTTTGGGACCTGTGGCCATTATTTCTTCACTCAGAGAATTGTGAACCTGTGGAATTCTCTACCACAGAAAGTTGTTGAGGCCAATTCGTTAGATATATTCAAAAGGGAGTTAGATGTGGCCCTTACGGCTAAAGGGATCAAAGGGTATGGAGAGAAAGCAAGAGTGGGGTACTGAAGTTGCATGATCAGCCATGATCATATTGAATGGTGGTACAGGCTCGAAGGGCTGAATGGTCTACTCCTGCACCTATTTTCTATGTTTCTATTACATCGTCTTTGACAGAAGAAGTAGCGGGACCAAGCGGCTTGCAGCCGGCGACACCAAGACATTTAGTGCTCACACCGACGCCATGGAGGTCGAATCAATGATGTCAGCGCACGCCTCCTCTGGCAGATCGAATTGAGGGGTTGACCTCAAAATCGCGACCTCCGCCAGGCGTTCGGGATTTACACGAGGGACATGTCCCGGGTGTCCGCTCACAATTCAGAGGATATGCAGCAGATGATCGGGAGATGCGTGCACACACCACCTCCGTCGATGCCTTGCGGCATGCGATAGTGTGGGGACATGGCACTGCAACCCAAGGTACTGTCGCACCAATCACCAGCGCCAGCACACATGCGAGTCAGCAGGAAGAACTTCTTTCTGGCTCGGAAGGCGTTTCCGCAGGAACGTTTTCCTCTCCACCACCCCCTGAGCTGATCAAGCCACCGTCACCGCCCCCTCCCCCACTCCCACCACAGCAGGAAGTGTTGCTGTCACTCGCTGCATGCCCGGCTCGTCCAGCTACCTGGGGACCAAACTGGGAGTTAAGACACGGGGGGGTAAAGAAACTGGAGGAAAACGTGGCCACAAGTAGGGAGAGAGGTGTTTTATTGTTATATTGTTGTATGTTATTGTTATTCTTTTTGTTGGTGTTCATAAGAACATAAGAACATAAGAAATAGGAGCAGGAGTAGGCCATACAGCCTCTCGAGCCTGCTCCGCAATTTACTATGATCATGGCTGATCTGATCATGAATTCAGGTCCACTCCCCCGCCGGCTCCCCATAACCCCTTAATCCCTTATTGGTTAAGACACTGTCTGTCTCTGTCTTAAATTTATTCAATGTCCCGGCTTCCACAGCTCTCTGAGGCAACGAATTCCACAGATTTACAACCCTCAGAGAAGAAATTCCCCCTCATCTCAGTTTTAAATGAGTGGCCCCTTATTCTAAGATCATGCCCTCTAGATCTAGTCTCCCCTATCAGTGGGAACATCCTCTCTGTATCCACCTTGTCAAGCCCCCTCATAATCTTACATGTTTCGATAAGATCACCTCTCATTCTTCTGAATTCCAGTGAGTAAAGGCCCAACCTCCTCAACCTTTCCTCATAAGTCAACTCCCTCATCTCTGGAATCAACCTAGTGAACCTTCTCTGAACAGCCTCCAAAGCAAGTATATCCTTTCGTAAATATGGAAACCAAAACTGCACGCAGTATTCCAGGTGTAGCCTCACCAATACTCTGTATAACTGTAGCAAGACTTCCCTGCTTTTATACTTCATCCTCTTTGCAATAAAGGCCAAGATTCCATTGGTCTTCCTGATCACTTGCTGTACCTGCATACTAACCTTTTGTGTTTCATGCACAAGTACCCCCAGGTCCCGCTGTACTGCGGCACTTTGTAATCCTTCTCCATTTAAATAATAACTTGCTCTTCTGGCAAAGTGCATGACCTCACACTTTCCAACATTATGCTCCATCTGCAAAATTTTTGCCCACTCACTTAGCTTGTCTATGTCCTTTTGCAGGTTTTTTATGTCCTCCTCACACATTGTTTTTCCTCCCATCTTTGTATCGTCAGCAAACTTGGCTACATTACACTCGGTCCTTTTTTCCAAGTCATTAATATCGATTGTAAATAGTTGGGGTCCCAGCACTGATCCCTGCGGCACTCCCCTAGTTACTGATTGCCAACCCGAGAACGGACCATTTATCCTGACTCTCTGTTTTCTATTAGTTAGCCAATCCTCTATCCATGCTAATATATTACCTCAACCCCATGAACTTTTATCTTGTGCAGTAACCTTTTATGTGGCACCTTGTCAAATGCCTTCTTCAAGTCCAAATGCACCACATCCACTGGTTCCCCTTTATCCACCCTGTTCGTTACATCCTCAAAGAATTCCAGCAAATTTGTCAAACATGACTTCCCCTTCATAAATCCATGCTGACTCTGCCTGACCGAATTATGCTTTTCCAAATGTCCTGCTACTGCTTCTTTAATAATGGACTCCAACATTTTCCCAACCACAGATGTTAGGCTAACTGGTCTACAGTTTCCTGCTTTTTGTCTACCTCCTTTTTTAAATAGGGGCATTATATTTGCAGTTTTCCAATCTGCTGGGACCTCCCCAGAATCCAGGGAATTTTGGTCAATTACAACCAAAGCATCGACTATCCCTGCCGCTATTTCTCTTAAGACCCTAGGATGCAAGCCATCAGATCCAGGGGAGTTATCCATCTTTAGTCCCATTATCTTACTGAGTACCATCTCCTTAGTGATTGTGATTGTATTAAGTTCCTCCCCCTCTATAGCCCCTTGACTATCCACTGTTGGGATATTGTTCGTGTCCTCTACCGTAAAGACTGATACAAAATATTTGTTCAGAGTTTCTGCCATCTCCATGTTCCCCATTACTAATTCCCCGGTCTCATCCTCTAAGGGACCAACATTTACTTTAGCCACTCTTTTCCTTTTTATATACCTATAGAAACTCTTGCTATCTGTTTTTATATTTCGTGCTAGTTTACTTTCATAGTCTATCTTCCCTTTCTTAATCATTTTTTTAGTAATTCTTTGCTGGCTTTTAAAAGCTTCCCAATCTTCTGTCCTCCCACTAGTTTTGGCCACTTTGTATGCCCTTGTTTTTAATTAGATACTGTCCTTTATTTCTTTGGTTAGCCACGGATAGCTATCTTTTCTTTTACGCTCTTTCCTCCTCACTGGAATATATTTTTCTTGAGAGTTGTGAAATATCTCCTTAAATGTACACCACTGTTCATCAACCATCCTACCCTTTAATCTATTTTCCCAGTCCACTTTAGCCAACTCTGCCCTCATACCTTCATAGTCTCCTTTATTTAAGCTCAGTACATTGGTTTGAGATCCAACTTTCTTACCCTCCATCTGAATTTGAAATTCATAAGAACATAAGAACATAAGAATTAGGAACACGAGTAGGCCATCTAGCCCCTCGAGCCTGCTCCGCCATTCAATACGATCATGGCTGGTCTGGCCGTGGACTCAGCTCCACTTACCCGCCCGCTCCCCGTAACCCTAAATTCCCTTATTGGTTAAAAATCTATCTATCTGTGACTTGAATACATTCAATGAGCTAGCCTCAACTGCTTCCTTGGGCAGAGAATTCCACCGATTCACAAACCTCTGGGAGAAGAAATTCCTTCTCAACTCGGTTTTAAATTGGCTCCCCCGTATTTTGAGGCTGTGCCCCCTAGTTCTAGTCTCCCCGACCAGTGGAAACAACCTCTCCACCTCTATCTTGTCTATCTATCCCTTTCATTATTTTAAATGTTTCTATAAAATCACCCCTCATCCTTCTGAACTCCAACGACTAAAGACCCAGTCTACTCAATCTATCATCATAAGGTAACCCCCTCATCTCCGGAATCAGCCTAGTGAATCGTCTCTGTATCCCCTCCAAGGCCAGTATATCCTTCCTTAAGTAAGGTGACCAAAACTGCACGCAGTACTCCAGGTGCGGCCTTACCAATACCCTATACAGTTGCAGCAGGACCTCCCTGCTTTTGTACTCCATCCCTCTCGCAATGAAGGCCAACATTCCATTCGCCTTCCTGATTACCTGCTGCACCTGCAAACTAACTTTTTGGGATTCATGCACAAGGACCCCCAGGTCCCTCTGCACCTCAGCATGTTGTAATTTCTCCCCATTCAAATAATATTCCCTTTTACTGTTTTTTTTCCAAAGGTGGATGACCTCACACTTTCCGACATTGTATTCCATCTGCCAAACCTTAGCCCATTCGCTTAACCTATCTAAATCTCTTTGAAGCCTCTCTGTGTCCTCTACACAACCCGCTTTCCCACTAATCTTTGTGTCATCTGCAAATTTTGTTACACTACACTCTGTCCCCTCTTCCAGGTCATCTATGTATATTGTAAACAGTTGTGGTCAAAGCACCGATCCCTGTGGCACACCACTAACCACCGATTTCCAACCCGAAAAGAACCCATTTATCCCAACTCTCTGCTTTCTGTTCGCCAGCCAATTCTCTATCCATGCTAATACATTTCCTCTTACTCCGTGTACCTCTACCTTCTACAGTAACCTTTTGTGTGGCACCTTATCGAATGCCTTTTGGAAATCTAAATACACCACATCCATCGGTGCACCTCTATCCATCATACTCGTTATATCCTCAAAGAATTCTAGTAAATTAGTTAAACATGATTTCCTCTTCATGAATCCATGCTGTATCTGTTGATTGCACTATTCCTATCTAGATGTCCCGCTATTTCTTCTTTAATGATAGTTTCAAGCATTTTCCCCACTACAGATGTTAAACTAACCGGCCTATAGTTACATGCCTTTTGTCTGCCCCCTTTTTTAAACAGAGGCGTTACATTAGCTGCTTTCCAATCCGCTGGTACCTCCCCAGAGTCCAGAGAATTTTGGTAGATTATAACGAATGCATCTGCTATAACTTCCGCCATCTCTTTTAATACCCTGGGATGCATTTCATCAGGACCAGGGGAATTGTCTACCTTGAGTCCCATTAGCCTGTCCAGCACTACCCCGCTAGTGATAGTGATTGTCTCAAGGTCCTCCCTTCCCACATTCCCGTGACCAGCAATTTTTGGCATGGTTTTTGTGTCTTCCACTGTGAAGACCGAAGCAAAATAATTGTTTAAAGTCTCAGCCATTTCCACATTTCCCATTATTAAATCCCCCTTCTCATCTTCTAAGGGACCAACATTTACTTTAGTCACTCTTTTCCGTTTTATATATCTGTAAAAGCTTTTACTATCTGTTTTTATGTTTTGCGCAAGTTTACCTTCGTAATCTATCTTTCCTTTCTTTATTGCTTTTTTAGTCATTCTTTGCTGTTGTTTAAAATTTTCCCAATCTTCCAGTTTTTCACTAACCTTGGCCACCTTATACGCATTGGTCTTTGATTTGATACTCTCCTTTATTTCCTTGGTTATCCACGGCTGGTTATCCCTTCTCTTACCACCCTTCTTTTTCACTGGAATATATTTTTGTTGCACACTATGAATGAGCTCCTTAAAAGTCCTCCACTGTTCCTCAATTGTGCCACCGTTTAGTCTGTGTTTCCAGTCTACTTTAGCCAACTCTGCCCTCATCCCACTGTAGTCCCCTTTGTTTAAGCATAGTACGCTTGTTTCTGACACAACTTCCTCACCTGACACAAATTCAGCTATGCTATGATCACTCATTCCAAGGGGATCCTTTACTAAGAGATTGTTTATTAATCCTGTCTCATTACACAGGACCAGATCTAAGATAGCCTGACCCCTGGTTGGTTCCGTTACATACTGCTCAAGGAACCCGTCCCTTATGCACTCTATGAACTCTTCCTCAAGGCTACCCTGACCAATTTAATTTCTCCAATCAATATGGAGGTTAAAATCACCCATGATTATTGCTGTTCCCTTTTTACAAACCCCCACTATTTCCTGATTTATGCTCCGATCAACAGAGTTGCTACTGTTAGGGGGCCTATAGACTATACCCACCAGTGACTTTTTCCCCTTATTGTTCCTTATCTCCAACCAAACTGTTTCCACATCCTGATCATTTGACCAATATCATTTCTTACTGTTGCAGTGATTCCATCCTTTATCAATAGAGCTACCCCACCTCCTTTTCCTTTCTGTCTGTCCTTCCAGATTGTCAAGTACCTCTGAATATTTAATTCCCAGTCCTGGTCACCTTGCAACCATGTATCTGTAGTGGCTATCAGATCATACCCATTTGTATCTATTTGTACGGTCAACTCATCTATTTTGTTACGAATGCTACCTGCATTTAGACAAAGTGCCTTTAAATTTGTTTTTATACCCTTTTTTCCTGCCTTGTTTCCTCTCTGCTTCAAACTCACTTTCTTTATTTTTGCTTCCTAATTCCTGCTTTACTCCCCTCCCTAATGAATCAATTTTCAGGTTCCCATTTCCCTGCCAACTAGTTTATACCCTCCCCAACAGCACTAGCAAACCCCCCCCCCCCCCCCCCGCAAGGGTATTGGTCCCGGCTCTGTTGAGGTGCAACCCGTCCAGCTTTTTTAATTGTTGTTAGGTGATTATTGAGGGGTGGGGGGGCGGCGGAGGGGTGGGCTGAGGGGGGGGGGGGGGTGGTGGTGGTGTTACATTTCTGAAATAATTTTTTATAGCATTGTTGAACAAAAATGTTAATGATTGAATTTTACAATTGTTGTGCAGTGTCTTCTAACAATGTAAGTGATGTGGAGTATGACAAAGACACGCAACACAGGCCTGTTGTGGAGAAAAGAATTGTTTAATTGCTTGATCAAGGGAGACACGGCTACACCATTTCCTCAACTGGGTGCGTTACCAACCGTTCTCGTTTGAACACATTCGGAGCCGCTTCTTTATACAAAATATTTGCAAACTCATCATTTACATTATCATTGGTCAGTCTTTCTACCGCGTGACAATTTTTTTCTCTTTGTTACAGATTGTTTAATTTTAGCTTTGTTAATTGTTCCCGTATCCTCCTTAGGTATGAACATATGCATCCTGCATCCTGCCGCCTGCCACCAACAGGAACTTATTTCTTAGTTCTGAATAACAACAGGAATCCACTTTCTAGGCTCATGACCTTCGCTCTGAATAACAAGAACTCGCACCATTGTTCTATAATTGCACCTGATAATTTTGCCACATCAGCAACTTGTGTTTCTGTCTTACTAACATAGTATATGTTTAACTCCTTAATCCTCGCTTCAGTAAGGTAAGGTAAAGCATGAATACAATTGTTGGAAAACAATGGCCAGGGCAGTCCAGGCAAGGATGAAACATAACGCAACTGCAACTATTGTCTTTCCGTAACTGGAACTGTGACTATCCCCAATGTAAGTTCATGCAAAGCATTCATTTATTTTGCAGCACGTAACTCCCACAGGGTTTTTCCAGTCCTGCGGGGGGGCGTGGGGGCATGGGTTCATCGCCAGGCTGACTGTCCTCCCCACGGTCCTCATCCTCCTCCTCCTCCTCCTCCTCATCTGCCTCTTCCTGAGGTGGACCAGCAGCCCCATCTGGCAATTGTTGTCCTCTCCTGATAGCCAGGTTATGCAACATGCAGCACATCGCAATAAACTCAGCAACTTGGTCAGGGTGGTATTGTAGGCTGCCTCCAGAGTGGTTCAGGCATCTGAAATGCTGCTTCAGCACTCCAATTGTCTTTTCGATGATATTGTGTGTAGCTATATGGCTTTCATTGTAACGCTTCTCGGCTTCCATCTGGGGATTACACAGCGGGGGTCATGAGCCAGCTGGCAAGGCCATACAGCAAGTGATCAGGAAGGCCAATGGAATCTTGGCCTTTATTGCAAAGGGGATGGAGTATCAAAGCAGGGAAGTCTTGCTGCAGCTATATAGGGTATTGGTAAGGCCACACCTGGAATACTGCGTGCAGTTTTGGTTTCCATATTTACGAAAGGATGTACTTGCTTTGGAGACAGTTCAGAGAAGGTTCACTAGGTTGATTCCGGGATGAGGGGGTTGACTTATGAGGAAAGGTTGAGGAAGTTGGGCCTCTACGCATTGGAATTGAGAAGAATGAGAGGTGATCTTATCGAAAATAAGATTGAAGGGGCTTGACAAGGAGAATGTTTCCACTGATAGGGTAGACTAGAACTAGAGGGCATAATCTTAGAATAAGGGGCCGCCCATTTAAAATTGAGATGAGGAGGAATTTCTTCTCTCAGAGGGTTATAAATCTGTGGAATTTGCTGCCTCAGAGAGCTGTGGAAGCCGGACTATGAATAAATTTAAGACAGAAATCGACAGTTTCTTAACCGTTAAGGGAATAAGGGGTTATGAGAAGCGGGCAGGGACGTGGACCTGAGTCCATGATTGGATCAGTCATGATTGTATTAAATGGCGGAGCAGGCTTGAGGGGCCGTATGGCTTACTCCTGCTCCTATTTCTTATGTTCTTATATCCTTTATCCCCCAGCATCCAACCGTGACCTTGTGGCTGACTGCTAAACAGGTCAGAGACAGCACTCTCATGCAGGATGTGCGCATCATGGATGCTGCCTGGAAATGTAGCATTTACTGCCATGATTATTTGGTTGTGGTCGACAACGAGCTGCACATTCAGGGAGTGGAATCCCTTTCGGTTACGAAACACCTCCACATTTGTAAATGTGCTTTCCGTGCGATGTACATACAGTCTATTGCTCCCTGCACCTTGGGGAAGTTTGCTATTCTTGAAAAACCCCTCCTGGTCTGTGCCTCCCTGGTCATAGGGAAGTTTATAAAGTCCATCCTGCGAGCATAAAGGGCTTGAGTCACCTGTCGAATGGAGCAATGTGTGGCGTGCTGATAGATACCGCCAATGTCGCCAGCTGAGGCCTGAAAGGAGCCAGATGCATAGTAGGAAAGTGCTGCAGTAATTTTTACCTCAATGGGCAGTGCGGCCCTGATGGTGCTGGAAGGCTGCAGATCTCCCTTAAATAGCTGGCATATCTCAGCGATTACCTCCTTTCGGAAGCGCAGCCTTCTATGGCACGTGCTATCAGACAAGTTCAGGTCTGATCGCTTTTCCCCATCAGGTGTATGGTCTCCTCCTCCACATCAGTCTGCCATCTCTTTGATTGGGCACTTCACTAAACCCACTATTGCTATAAATACCCTTTGTACTAAAATAAATATAAATATAAATATAAATATAAATGTGGGTAGATCAATCAATAAATAATTCACAAATTATAAGACACTCACTTCCTCCGACATTCAACATGGCGTCCGTAGTGCCAAGTTCTGCCGAACAGTGCCAGTCGGGAACAGCTTTTCTCCAGCGATCTCCAGCGATCTTCTCGGTGAGCGATCAGCCCGGCGATGTGTGGGCGATGTGGCAAAAGTTGCGGTAGGCGATCATCTCAGCGATGTGAAAATCTTGTGTGCCAAAAGTTGGGTCGGAAATCTTTGGGCGATGTTCCGGCCCAACTTTCCATCTTAAGGCAAAATGGCCGATAGCCTGCCTATTTGTGTGATAAATGGGCGATAGCCCAGCAATCTCAAGTGAAAAGGTTAGCCCAATTTGAGAACAGATTTTTGAGAACAGATTTTTGAGAACAGATATCAAATTTTGAGAACAGATTTCTGAGAACACATTTTTGAGAACAGGGGCTAGATTTTACACTTTTGTGCAGATCGCCCAAAAATGGGCATTAAAAATGGGTGGTAAAAAAGAGTTTCTCACCCATTCTCAAAGCCCCTAGTTTCCATTGTTGAAATTGGGCGTTACCGCGGGCGATATGAAATGAGCGGTAGCGTTAAATCTCTCTGACCTTCTGCCATAAACTGTCGCCATCCTTAGCAATGGCATGGCAACGCTCGATTCCCGCGATTCAGGAGGTCAAGGGTCATCATGAAATGCGCAGAAGAGGAGACAGAGAGAGCGGGAGCTCAGAGGGACTGAAGGTGTGTCTGGGTGTGGTGTGGCTGCTTTGGGAGGAAGGAGCGAGAGTTTAGAGCTTTACAGCAAATAGGGAAACAAAAGTTAGCCGTTACCAGCCACATATTTGCCCGAATTTGCCCTTGCACTTTGACCGGGAATGTTTTACTCAAAACCTGTAGTCACGGTGCACGTCTTCAGGTAAAGAATGATAATAATAATCATAATCATGATTACATCTGTCGAATATGTTGTATCAGTCTCTGTGACAGTACCTAGCAACGATATCACGCAATGATCTCATGCCATGTCGTCCTGTCACCTTTTACAGAAGAAGCTCTCTATGCAGAGGCGAATGGGTGGGGGGGCCACCAGTCCCCAGCGACATCACTGACATGGAGGAGCGAGTGTTCGCATTCGTGGGGAAGCACCCCCAGACAGCCACGGAAGCATCTGCAGACCCTGAAGTGATGCCACGTGAGTAAAGCTTACGCCATTGCGTGATGTAAAGTCAATAGATGCTACACCAACTCATATCCGTATGTAATCATATATGATAGATGATTTCTAAAATTTGATTTTATCAAATAAAATTGTCCTAGAAATAATGGTGGCCTAATGAAAATCATTGCAATGCACAATGTGTTGATGGTCATGAAATGTGATGCCTGCGATAATCTTGAAAGCAGTGGTGTTTCTGTCGTGCATCTGCTGTGTGTAGCGCTGGACTCACCTTGTCACCCTAGCACCCCCTTCTCCTCTAATAACCTCATTTGTGTTTTGCAGTTCAGCCAGCAGCATGGCCCCAGGCAAGACCACAGATGCCAAAAGGTGGGGGTGCGGGGCCCAACTCTCCGGACGATCCTACACCTGCTGAGGAGCTCCGATTCTCAACCATCAATCCGCTGGGTCTGTTCTCTACAGATGAGAGCGCGGACTTTGAAGAACCTGCATTGCCACGCTCCAGAAGCCATTCCACCCAAAGTTCATCTAGTGCTCCTCCAGTCATTCCCGCCTCCATTTTGGAGGTACCGGCCCCAAGCACCTCGCCACAGGGCACCGCATTTGTCCCCAGGACGTCACCGACACTGCGGAGGTTTTGTGGACATGGCAGGTCTGGTCCATGAGCGGGACATGACAGCAGAGAAATGGTACAGTTGTCCAGGAGAACTGTAGACATTGGTGACCAGCTCATCAAAGCATTGGGGGGCATATCTCGACAGCTGGCCACCATGACCGGGAACATTCCGCGGATGGTGGAGGCCCTGGATACGATAGAAACATAGAAACATAGAAAATAGGTGCAGAAATAGGCCATTCGGCCCTTCGAGACTGCACCACCATTCAATAAGATCATGGCTGATCATTCCCTCAGTACCCCTTTCCTGCTTTCTCTCCATACCCCTTGATCCTTTTAGCCGTAAGGGCCAGATCTAACTCCCTCTTGAATATATCCAATGAACTGGCATCAACAATTCTCTGCGGTAGGGAATTCCACAGGTTAACAACTCTCTGAGTGAAGAAGTTGCTCCTCATCTCAGTCCTAAATGGCCTATCCCTTATCCTAAGACTGTGTCCCCTGGTTCTGGACTTCTCCATCATCGGGAACATTCTTCCTGAATCTAACCTGTCCAGTCCCGTCAGAATCTTGTAAGTTTCTATGAGATCCCCTCTCATCCTTCTAAACGCCAGTGTATAAAGGCTCAGTTGATCCAGTCTCTCCTCATATGTCAGTCCCGCCATCCCGGGAATCAGTCTGGTGAACCTTCTCTGCACTCCCTCAATAGCAAGAATGTCCTTCCTCAGATTAGGTGACCAAAACTAAACACAATATTCCAGGTGAGGCCTCACCAAGCCCCTGTACAATTGCAGTAAGACCTCCCTGCTCCTGTACTCAAATCCCCTAGCTATGAAGGCCAACATACCATTTGCCTTCTTCATTGCCTGCTGTACCTGCATGCCAACTTTCAATGACTGATGCACCATGACACCCAGGTCTCTTGGCACCTCCCCTTTTCCTAATCTGCCGCCATTCAGATAATATTCTGCCTTCGTGTTTTTGCCCACAAAGTGGATAACCTCACAATTATCCACATTATACTGCATCTGCCATGCATTTGCCCACTCACCTAACCTGTCCAAGTCACCCTGCAGCCTTTTAGCATCCTCCTCACAGCTCACACCACTACCTAGTTTAGAGTCATCTACAAACTTGGAGATATTACACTCAATTCCCTGATCCAAATCATTAATGTATATTATACAAAGCTGGGGTCCCAGCACTGAGCCCTGCGGTACTCCACTAGTCACTGCCTGCCATTCTGAAAAGGACCCGTTTATCCCGACTCTCTGCTTCCTATCTGCCAACCAGTTCTCTATCCACATCAGTACATTACCCCCAATAACATGTGCTTTAATTTTGCACACCAATCTCTTGTGTGGGACCTTGTCAAAAGCCTTTTGAAAGTCCAAATAGACCACATCCACTGGTTCTCCCTTGTCCACTTTACTAGTTATATCCTCAAAAAATTCCAGAAGATTTGTCAAGCATGATTTCCCTTTCATAAATCCATGCTGATTTGGACCGATCCTGTCACTGCTTTCCAAATGCGCTGCTATTTCATCTTTAATAATTGATTCCAACATTTTCCCCACTACTGATGTCAGGCTAACTGATCTATCATTACCTGTTTTCTCTCTCCCTCCTTTTTTAAACAGTGGTATTACATTAGCTACCCTCCAGTCCATAGGAACTGATCCAGAGTCGATAGACTGTTGGAAAATGATCATCAATGCATCCACTATTTCTATGGCCACTTCCTTAAGTACTCTGGGATGCAGCCCATCAGGCCCCGGGGATTTATCGCCCTTTAATCACATCAATTTCCCGAACACAATTTCCCGCTTTATAACGATATCCTTCAGTTCCTCCTTCTCACTCGACCCTAGGTCCCCTAGTATTTCTGGAAGGTTATTTGTGTCTTCCTTCGTGAAAACAGAACCAAACTAATCTTTTTCTCTTCACATATCTATAGAAGCTTTTGCAGTCAGTTTTTATGTTCCCAGCAAGCTTCCTCTCATACTTTATTTCCCCCCTCCTAATTAAACCTTTGTCCTCCTCTGCTGTATTACAAAATTCTCCCAGTCCTCAGGTTTGCTGCTTTTTCTGGCCAATTTATATGCCTCTTCCTTGGATTTAACACTATCCTTAATTTCCCTTGTTAGCCACGGTTGAGCCATCTTCCTCGTTTTATTTTTACTCCAGAGAGGGATGTACAATTGTTGAAGTTCATCCATGTGATCTTTAAATGTTTGTCATTGCCTATCTACCGTCAACCCTTTAAGTATCACTCGGCAGTCTATTCTAGCCAATTCACGTATCATACCATCGAAGTTACCTTTCCCCAAGCTCAGGACCCTAGTCTCTGAATTAACTGTGTCACTCTCCATCTTAATAAAGAATTCTGCCATATTAAGGTCACTCTTCCCCAAGGGGCCTTGCATAACAAGATTGCTAATTAGTCCTTTCTCATTACACATCACCCAGTCGAGGATGGCCAGCCCTCTAGTTGGTTCCTCGACATAGAAAACTATCCCTAATACACTCCAGGAAATCCTCCTCCACCGCATTGCTACCAGATAGCCAGGAACACTGCTGCCACAGACATCCCAGTGGTTCCAGAGCGCGGCACTCCACCCCTAAGTTCCGCACCACCACTGCAAACGATGAGAGCAAGGACCAAGATCCTGCTTCTGCATCAGAGAATGTTCCCCCCTCGGCACCCCCCGCTCCCATCCCTGTGCAACTACCATCTCTGCCTTCCCCCCCAATGAGGCACCGCCTGAGGAGCTCCTCGGCCAGGCGCTGTGGAACGAGGAGGGGAAGGGGTAGAGGTGGGGAGAAGAACGGGAGGGGGACAGGAAAGTGAGGTGCATGTCCGCAGGTGATGGCTGTGTTACAGCTCCATCTGGGTGTATACAATTTGTTGTAATGTATGGGGGGAGGGGACCATCCTCCTGCTTTGCATTTGTATTCTGTGTTGTTGGACATGTTAACCATTTGATTGATGTCAATGGTCGAAAAAGTGGGGTGTTATTGCCTGTGATACTTATGATTTCAGACCAATGTTGGTATAAAAAATGTTTTATTGAACATAACCTTGTTGCGCATTGTCTCAGATAGCTGGACCATTACACACTGTTGATTCCTTACAGTGAAAGGGTTAAATACAACTTAATTTCAATCAACATAAATTTTAACTGGCACCAAGGTGATGGGCACCATTGATGTCTGAGCTGCACACACACAGCAGTGTGTCAGCGTTGTCACTCACAGCAACGTTCTTTCAGGCAAATCGTTCAGATATCAGCTCATTACTTAAGAGTCTTGCAACTATGTAGCCACCACGGGCCCTTTCCTGCGGTCTGGAGGGGGTTGTGGGCATGGTTGCATAGCCAGCCTGATTGTCTGGCCCTAGGTCAGCGTCCAGCCCCTCGTCGTCCTCTTCCTCTCTCTCCTGAGGTGGAGCATCAGTCCCTTCTGGCAATTCTTGGACCTTCCTGATAGCCAGGTTGTGCAGCATGGAGCACACAACCACCAATTTATCTACTTGCTCAGGGTTGTATTGTAGCTCCCCTCCTGAGTGGTCCAGACATCTGGAGCACCGCTTAAGCACAGTTATTGTTTTCTAGACCACATTGCGTGTGCCTCTGTGGCTCTGGTTGTATCGCTTCTTGACCTCAGTGTGGGTGTCACGCAGGGGGGTGTCATCAGCCAAGTGGTTATCACCAAGCATCCAGCATTGTCCTTGTGGCTGACTCTTAAAGATGTCAGAGACAGCACTCTCATGAAAAATGTGAGCCTTATCGAAGCTGCCCGGATATTTGGCATTCACTGCCATTATGATCTGGTTGTGGTCGACAATTAGTTGGACCTTCAGGGAGTGAAATCTTTTTCTGTTACGAAAAAGCTCTGGGTCCTGAGAGGTGGCCGCATAGTGTTGTGAGTGCACTGTATTGCTCCCTGGAGAACTGAGCAATGTAGTAGAATGCTCCAGCCCTGTCAGTCTGAGCCTCCGTGGCCATGGGGAAGCTGATAAAGTCCATCCTTCACACGTACAGGGCCTCCGTGACCCGTCTAATGCAGTGATGGGTGGCATGGTGAGACAGAGGGGAAATCTCGATTGCGGATGCCTGAAAGAAACCGGACGCGTGAAAGACAATGCCGCGGTGACCTTGACTTCGACTGACACTGATGTCCTGATGGCAGGCTGCATATGTGGCCTGATGAGCTCACATATTTCATTGATCACCACGTTGTGGAAGCACAGTCTCCGAAGGCAGGCGTGGTCGGACACGTCGAGGTAAGACCTCTTTTCCCTGTACATACGGGGTGTGTGTGGTCTGGATCTCCTCCTCATTCTGGCACATCTTAAATTGGGCACATAATGATGTGCATCACACATTGAGCCATTTGCACTCTGCAGCATCTGCGTATTAATCGATGCAAGCTGAGAAATGGCTGGCCCAATTGGAATGAAAGTATAATAGCGATTGATCAGATGCAATAATTTCTTCACTAAAATACACCTAGAGTAAACCCCCAATAGTTCAGAGTCAGAAAGTATGTCTGTTGTGATAGTCACTTCACCTGAGAAGAACTCCAGAGTCAATGCAAATTCCCCCGAAGTTGGAACAGCCTTTTGAATGAAGCAAACTGCGATTTTAAAAATGGCACCCACACCGCTGTGATTTAGTTCAGAACAGTTCCACTTTTTCCGGGGTTTTTTTGGGCAAGCGATATTGTGGGCGATATGTGTGCGAGGTAGTGAAAGTGACGGTGGCCGATCTCCTGGGCGTTAGTTTCGCCACGTGTGCTCTTTACGACAAAAAAAAGTGGGCGGACGGTATTATTGAATCTCAGCGTTAATTCCGTGCGGAAACTAACGCTGGCCGATATTATGGGCGTTAATTTCGCCCATTCTGATGATTCCGCCCAAATAAAGTGGACAGGCGGAAGTATTTTTTTTTCTGGCGTTAAGCACATCGGGAAAGTAACGCTTGGCAATAAGTTTCCGAAAAATGCCCGTCAGTTTCCATTTTGTGACTAAATCGGTGATAAAAGGCCGTTATATGCCATTTCAGCGGCAAAATGGGTTTTAAGTGGGCGTTAAGCATGGAAAAATCATGGAAATTCTAGCTCCAGGTTTCTGAGAACAGACTTTTGAGAATAGGTTTTTGAGAACGAGTATCAATTTTTGAAAACAGGTTTTAAGAACAGATTTATGAGAATCTATCAATTTTTGTGAAAAGATGTTTTTGAACAGATTTCTGAGAACAGATTTTTGGGAACAGATTTTTGAGAAAAGATTTTTGAGAACATATTTTTGAGAACCTATCAATTTTTGAGAACAGATTTAAGAGAACACATTTTTGAGAACAGGTTTTTAAGAACAGATTACTGAGAACCAATCAATTTTTGTAATCAGATTTTTGAGAACAGATATTTGAGAACAGGTTTCAATTTTTGTAACAGATTTCTGAGAACAGGTTTTTGAGAACCCATCGATTTTTGAAAACACATTTTTGAGAACAGGGGCTAGATTTTAGACTTTTTGTGACAGATATTTGAGAACAGATATTAGAGAACAGGTATCAATTTTTGAGAGCAGACTTTTAAGAACAAGTTTTTGAGAACAGGTTTTTGAAAACTGGTTTTTAAGAATAGATTTTTGAGAACCTATTTATTTTTGAGAACAGATTTTTGAGAACAGATATCAAATTTTGAGAACAGATTTCTGAGAACACATTTTTGAGAACAGGCTAGATTTTACATTTTTTGTGACAGATATTTGAGAACAGGATTTTGAGAACAGGATTTTGAGACCTCATTTTTAAGAACAGATTTTTGAGATCCTATCTATTTTTGTGAACAGATTTTTGAGAACAGATTTTCGAGAACAGGTATCAATTTATGAGAACAGACTTTTGGGAACAAACTTTTAAGAACTAGGTTTTTAAGAACAGATTTTTGTGAAAAGACGATTGAGAACAGGTTTTTGAGAATGTATCAATTTTTGAGATCAGATTTTTGAGAAAAGATTTTTGAGAATATGTTTTTAAGAACACGTTTTTGAAAACCTATCAATTTCTGAGAACAACCTTTTGAGAACCTATCAATTTTTGAGAACAGATTTCTGAGAACAGGTTTTTGAGAAGAGGTTTTTGAGAACAGATTTTTGAGAAACTAGCAATTTTTGAGAACAGATTTTGGAGACAGTTTTTTGAGAACAGTTATCAATATTTGACAACAGACTTTTGAGAACAGGTTTTTAAGAACAGATTTTTAAGAATAGGTTTTTAAGAACTGGTTTTTAAGAACAGATTTTTGAGAACCTATCAATTTTTGTGACAGATATTTGAGAACAGATTTTTGAGAACAGGTACAGGTGCAGCGTCCAAAATCCGGAGTTCCGGAATCCGGAATGTTCTGGAATCTGGACTCCAGACCGATTGGTCGCGGGGTTGTCCAGAATCCGTAAAATGTTCCGGAATCCAGACCCAGCCGACCTTGAGGTGCCGCCGCTGCCCAACCTCAGGCCTTGCCGCACCACCCCTTGCTGCCACCCGACCTCAGGCTTCGCCTCACCGATCCTCGCAGCCGCCGCCCGACCTTGGGCCTGACCTCGCTGGCCCGCATGAACATGTCCTCCACAACGGGGTCCCGCCCGAACATCTCCTCTTCAGTGGGGTCCCGTCCAAACACTTCCACGGCGGCGAGGCCCCGCTTGAACAACTCATCGACGAGCACCCCCCTCCCCCCGCCCCACCCCCTTTCTGACGTTCCGAAATCCGGAGATACCCGAACCTGGGCTCAGGTGTTTCCGGATTCGTGACATCAGAAAGACGTTCCAAAATCCGGCAAAACGCAAAATCCGGAACAGCCAAGGTCCCGAGGGCTCCAGATTCGGGAGGCTGCACCAATATTTGAGAACAGACTTTTGAGAACAGGGGCTAGAACCTCCACTTTTTTTGCCCACTTAACGCCCACTTAATGCCCATTTAACGCCCATTTTACCGCTGAAATGACGTATGACGCCCAGATATTGCCCATTTTTCCATAAAATGGAAACTGACAGGCATTTTTCGGAAACTTATCGCCGAGCGTTACTTTCCCCATGTGCTTAACGCCGGGAAAAACTATTACCGCCTGGCCACTTTTTTTGGGCGGAATCATCAGAATGGGTGAAATCAACGGCCATAATATCGCCCAGCGTCAGTTTCCTCACAGAATTAACACTGAGATTCAATAATACCGCCCGCCCACTTTTTTTTGTCGTAAAGAGCACATGTGGCGAAACTAGCGGCCATGAGATCGCCCAGCGTCACTTTCACCACCTCGCACACATATCGCCCGCAATATCGCTCGCCCAAAAAACCGCCCAGAAAAAGTGGAACTAACCGGAACTAATCACAGCATTATGGACGCCATGTTCTAGATCACATGTCGCGTCCTTTAAAAGGCTGCTGTGCTTCAACCTCGGCGGAGTTCGGATCTACTCTGCAGGTTGTTGGAGTTGATGTGAACATCTGTACAAACATCTTGACCATACGGTGACCAATTGGAATTGAATAGGTGTGTTCGTCGGGAAATTCCTTGTTTGTGACCAATCGGTGGAAAACAGAGAGCTACTGCAATGGGGTCTGTCCTTTCTCACCCTCTCTTGATGACCAATTACATGCTGCAGACTCAAGATGGCCAAAGAAACGCTCCACTGCATTATGTGCCCAATGTAAGACGTGACAGACTGAAGAGGAGGACCAGACATTACACCCCCCGCAAGTACAGGGAGAAGCATTCTTACCTCGACTTGCCCGACACCATCTGCCTTCGGAGACTGCGCTTCCACAAAGAGGTTACCACTGAGGTATGCCAGCTGATAAGAGCAGATCTGCAGCCTGCCAGCACCATCAGTACTGCACTATCCGTCGAGGTCAAAGTCACCACGGCACTGTCGTTCTATGCCTCGGGTTCTTTTCAGGCCACAGCTGGAGACATTTGCGGACTTCCTCAGCATGCCACACATCGCTGCATTAGACAGGTCACTAAAGCCCTGTACACACGCAACTTCCCTATGACCAGGGAGGCACAGAGTGAGAGGGCTTTAGGATTCTCCAGAATTGCAAAGTTCCCCAAGGTACAGGCAGCAATAGACTGTGCGCACATCGTGATGTGGGCACCTTTTCAGGATGCAGAGGTTTTCAGGAACCGCAAGGGATTCCACTCCCTGAATGTCCAACTGATTGTCGACCACCAGCAAATTATACTGGCAGTGAATGTTCAATTTCCAGGCAGCATCCATGATGCTCACATCCTGCGTGAGAGCACTGTATCTGACTTGTTTAACAATCAGCCACAAGGTCAATGCTGGATGCTTGGTGACAAAGGATATGGCCTCGCCACCTGGTTGATGACCCTCCTGCATGACACCCACACCGAAGCCAAGAGGCGATATAATGAGAGCCACAGAGTAACTCGCAATACAGTGGAGAAAACCATTGGAGTGCTGAAGCAGCACTTTAGATGCCTGGACCATTCGGAGGCGAACTCTAATACCACCCTGAGCAGGTAGTTCAATTCAGGAGGGGACAAGAATTGCCTGATGAGTCTGACAGTCCACCTCACCAGAGAGAGGAAGAGGAGGACGAGGAGGCGGACGCTGACATCGACCCAGGCAATCATGCTGATGCTGAAGCCATGCCCCCATCCCCCACACGAAAGGGCCCGTGGTGGTTGTTGTGTATAGAGAAAGAGTCAGGCTGAACACTGAGCACAAAGTAAAGTGTGACCTTAGTCTTTTATTGCAGGTCTCCAGAGTGCCTCTCCAACCTGTGAAGCCTCCTTAAATACCTGTGCTCCCAAGCGATTATGGTATCTCTTGGGACTCCAGGGGATGAGCCCTCTGCTGGCTGTACAGAGTAAATACAAGTATACATATATAACAACACTCCCCCCCCCCCCAAAGTCAATAGTGTAACTATTTACAATGTGAGTCGATCTGGGGCTCTTCTTGCCCTGGTTGATCGTCTTGGTGTGAAAGCTGTTGTTGTTGAATCATTTGTTGGGCCCTCGCTGGGCTGCTGTGCAGCTGGCCTTGCTGGGCTGCCTGGTGTGTTGGGCCTTGTAGGGCTGCTGTGGATGATGGGTTCTGCTTTGTGATCAACCGTGGTGCCGGTTGCCACTGGTTGTGTGTGTTGGGGGATCAAAAAAGGTAGGATCTAAGGTGGGTTGCTCAGGATAGTCTGTGAATCTGAGTTCGATTTGGCCCAAGTGTTTCCGGTGAATTAATCCATTTGAAAGATTGACCCGAAACACCCTGCTCCCCTCTTTGGTCACAACAGTGCCGGAAAGGCATTTGGGACTTTGTCCATAATTTAAAACAAATACAGGCTCATTGATTTCAATCTCACGTGACACATTTGCACTATCATGGTGTGCACCTTGTTGAAGCCGCCTGCTCTCTACCTGTTCATGTAGATCAGGGTGAACTAACAACAGCCTTGTCTTAATGACTCTTTTCATGAGCAGTTCAGCAGGTGGGATCCCAGTGAGTGAGTGGGGTCTCGTGCAGTAGCTAAGCAGGACTCGGGATAGACGAGTCTGCAGTAAGCCTTCAGTTACCCTCTTCAAGCCTTGCTTGATGGTTTGCACTGCTCTCTCTGCCTGACCATTGGACGCTGGTTTAAACGGGGCAGATGTGACATGTTTGATCCCGTTACGGGTCATGAATTCTTTGAACTCAGCACTGGTAAAACATGGCCCGTTGTCGCGCACCGGGACATTGGGTAAGCAATGTGTGGCAAACATGGCCCGCAGGCTTTCAGTGGTGGCAGCGGACGTGCTAGACGACATGATCTCACATTCAATCCACTTGGAGTACGTGTCTACAACCACAAGGAACATTTTACCCAAGAACGGGCCTGCATAGTCGATGTGTACCCTAGACCATGGTTTGGAGGGCCAAGACCATAAACTTAGCGGGGCCTCCCTGGGTACATTGCTTAACTCCGAGCATGTATTACATCTGTGAATGCAGGATTCTAAGTCCGCATCGATACCGGGTCACCACATGTGGGATCTGGCTATCGCTTTCATCATTACGATGCCTGGGTGGGTACTGTGGAGGTCATTGATGAAGGTGTATCTGCCCTTCTTGGGGACCACTACTCGATTGCCCCACAGAAGGCAGTCTGCCTGTATAGACATTTCATCATTGCGCCGCTGGAACAGCTTTATCTCTTCCTGCATTTCCACTGGGACACTGGACCATCTCCCGTGAAGCACACAGCTTTTGACTAGAGATAATAAGGGGTCCTGGCTTGTCCAGGTTTTGATCTGCCGGGCAGTGACGGGTGATTGCTCACTCTCAAATGCTTCCATAACCATGGCTAGATCTGCGGGCTGTGCCATTTCCACCCCCGTGGTGAGCAATGCCAGCCTACTGAGAGCATCGACGCAGTTTTCTGTGCCTGGCCTTTGGCGAATGGCATAGTTGTATGCGGACAACATGAGGGCCCATCTCTGGATGCGGGCCGATGCGTTGGTATTTATCCCTTTACGCTCAGAGAACAGGGATATCAGTGGCTTATGGTCAGTTTCCATTTTGAATTTTAGCCCAAACAGGTATTGATGCATTTTCTTTACCCCATAGACACACGCTAACGCTTCTTTCTCAATCATGCTGTAGGCTCTTTCAGCCTTAGACAGACTCCTGGATGCATAAGCAACCGGTTGCAGTTTCCCGAAATCATTAGCTTGTTGCAATACACGCCCAATGCCATATGACGACACATCACATGCTGGTACCAAACACTTACATGGATCATACAACACAAGCAATTTGTTTGAACATAACAACTTCCTCGCTTTTACAAAGGCATTTTCTTGGTTTTTGCCCCAAACCCATTCATTCCCTTTTCGTAGTAAGACATGTAGTGGTTCTAGCAGGGTGCTGAGACCCAGTCAGAAGTTACCAAAGTAGTTCAGGAGTCCCAGAAACAACCGCAGCTCCGTCACGTTCTGTGGCCTCGATGCGTTCTTGATTGCCTCCGTCTTCGCGTTGGTGGGCCTGATGCCGTCCGCCGCAATCCTCCTTCCCAGGAGCTCCACTTCAGGTGCCAGGAAAATGCACTTTGAGTGTTTTAACCTGAGCCCCACACAGTTGAGTTGACTAAGAACCTCCTCCAGGCTCTGCAGATACTCGACTGTGTTCCAACTTGTGACCAAGATGTCGTCCTGGAGACCACGGTGTGCGGAACCAGTAAGCTTTCCATGTTACTCTGGAATATCACCGCTGCCGATCGGATTCCAAACTGGCATCTGTGCGTTTTGATGCAGGTGAGGGCCTTCGATGATCTCTCGAGTTCCTGCGTCATGTAGGCTGAAGTCAGATCCAGCTTCGTGAACGTCTTTCCTCCCGCCAGCGTTGCAAAGAGGTCATCGGCTTTTGGTAGTAGGTATTGGTCCTGCAGGGAGAAACAATTGATAGTTACTTTGTAATCGCCACAGATTCTGACGGTGCCGTCTGCCTTAAGAACTGGGACAGTAGGACTGGCCCACTCATTGAACTCGATCGGGGAAATTATCCCCTCTCTTTGCAGCCGGTCTAGCTGGATCTCTACCCTTTCTCTCATCATGTACGGTACTGCTCTCGCCTTGTGATGGATGGTTTGCGCCCCGGGATTTAGGTGGATCTGCACTTTAGCTCCTTGGAATTTCCTGATGCCTGGTTCGAATAGCAAAGGAAATCTGTTTAAGACCTGGGCACACGAAGTGTCGTCAGTAGGCGATAGCACTCAGACGTCATCCCAGTTCCAGCGTATCTTTTCCAGCCAGCTCCTGCCGAGCAGTGTGGGACAATTGCCCGGTACAACCCAGAGTGGAAGCTTGTGCACTGCTCCATCGTAGGAGACCTTTACGGTAGCACTGCCAATTACAGGAATCAATTCTTTCGTGTAAGTTCTTAGTTTCATGCGAACTGGAGTTAAGACTGGCCTTGAGGCCTTGTTGCACCACAACCTTTTGAAAGTCTTTTTGCCCATGATGGACTGGCTCATGTCCGTGTCCAGCTCCATTGACACTGGGAGTCCATTTAGTTCAACATTCAGCATTATCGGGGGACAATTCGTGGTGAATGTGTGCACCCCATGTACCTCTGCCTCCTAGGTCTGTGGCTCTGTTTCGTCATGATCCTCTATGGATCTGTCCTCCTTTGCAACATGGTGGTTTTCAGGTTTAACAGGCTTTGCAGCTCGCCTGCACACTCGTTGGAGGTGTCTCATTGTTCCACAGCCCTTGCAAACGTACTCCTTGAATCGGCATGAATGGAAATGATGATCACCCCCGCAGTGCCAAGAAGGTGTTAATGGCCTTGCATTCATCACCCTTGATGGTGGACTCTGAGACGTCTGCGGATGTGTAGCTGCAGGTATGTGTGACCTGCCCTGTACGTTACGATTCAAAACAACACCACTTTGTTCACAGTACTTGTAGCAGCACTTGTGTGCTGAGAGATTTGCTTCGTGTTGTCACTGGTGGCAATGAATGCCTGGACTATCGCTATGGCCTTACTCAAGGTTGGGGTCTCTACAATCAAAAGTTTGCGAAGTATGGTTTCGTGGCCAATGCCAAGTACAAAAAAGTCTCTGAGCATGTATTCCAAATGTCCTTCAAATTCGCAATGTCCTGCAAGACGTCTTAGCTTGGCGACATAACTCGCCACTTCCTGGCGTTCAGACCTTTTGTAGGTGTAAAACCAGTACCTCGCCATCAGATCGCTTTCCTTCGGGTTCGAATGCGCTCGGACCAGTGTACACAAATCGTCGTACGATTTCTCCGTGGGTTTCGCTGGAGTGAGCAGATTCTTCATGAGGCCATATGTTGGTGTCCCACAGATGGTGAGGAGGATCACCCTTCATTTGGCAGTGCTCTCTTCCCCATCTAGCTCATTGGCCACGAAGTATTGTTCGAGTCGCTCCACAAAAGTTTTCCAATCATCTTCCTCTCAGAATTTCTCCAGGATGCCCACTGTGTTCTGCACCTTTGGGTTCACTATCTGTATCTCATCGCCAGTTGTTGTGTATGGAGAGTCAGACTGAACACTGTGAGCTCAAAGTAAAGTGTGACCGTAGTCTTTTATTGCCTCTCCAACCTGTGAAGCCTCCTTAAATAGCTGTGCTCCCAAGGGATTGTGGGATACCTTGGGACTCCAGGGGATGAGCCCTCTGGTGGCTGTACAGAGTAAATACAGGTATACATATATAACAGTGGCATGATAGCTGCAAGAGCCTTATGTCAGGAGCTCATCAATGATCGCTTTGCCTGAAAGAACGTTGGTGGTATTTACAAGGCTGACACACTGCTGGGTGTGCAGGTCATACATCAATGGTGGGCATCACCTTGGTGACAGTTAAAGTTTAAGTTGATTGAAGTTAAGTGTAATTATACCCTTTGTTGTTAAGAAATCACCAGCGTGTAACGGTGCAGCTCTCTGAGCCAATGTGCTACAAGGTTTTGTTAAATAAAAAACATTTAAACCGAACATTAGTCTCAAATCATCAGTATTTCTGTACCAACCAACCCTTCCCACCCCCGCTTCTCCTCCCCACCTCTACCCCTTCCCCTTCCCCTCCTGACTCCAAGCCGCCTGGCCGAGGAGCTCCTCAGGCGATGTTTCATTGTGGGCGGGGCGGGGGGGAGGGGCTGGCAGCCGAAACGCTGTTTGGATGGATACAGGAGAGGACGGTCCCGAGGTGGGAACGTGCTCCGAGCCAGAAGCAAGATGTTGCTGCTGGCTCTCATGTGTGGTTGACAATGGGGGTGTGACACCTTGGGGTGCAGTGCGACCAGTGTTCCTGGCTACCAGCTCCAGGGCCTCCTCCACCCCTTCCAAGTTATATTTTATTTATTGGACAAAAACTCGTTGCCAACTATGTTATTGGTGCTTAGGAGGCTTTTTGCTGCTGGTGAATCTCCGTCGTGCCTCCCACAACAGCCAGACAAGCACACACCACAGCCACACACGCTTTCAGTGCCTCTGAGCTCCCTCTCTGTCTGTCTCCTTTTCAGCACGTCATGATGAACCTTGACCTCCTGAATCGTGGGAATCGAGCGTTGCCATGCCGCTGCTAAGGAGGGCCACACTTTACGGCAGAAGGTCAAAAATATTTAACGCTACATCCCAAATCATATCGCTCGCAGTCGTGGCCATTTTCAAAAATGGAGGCTAGGTGTTTTGAGAATGGGCAGGAAGCCGGTGATCTGAAAACCCATTTTTACTGCCCACGCCGGAAATAAGCACAAAAGTGGAAGTTCTAGCCCCTGATCTTTGAGAACAAGTTTTTCAGAATAGATTTTTGAGACCTTATTTTAAAGAACATATTTTTGAGAACCTATCAATTTTTGTGAACAGATATTTGAGAACAGATTTTTAAGAACAGGTATCAATTTTTGAGAACAGACTTTGAGAACAAGTTTTTGAGAACAGGTTTTTAAGAATAGATTTTTGAAAAACTATCAATTTTTAAGAACAGATTTTTCAGAACCTATCAATTTTTATGAACAGATTTTTGAGAACAGGCATCAATTTTTGAGAAATATTTTTGAGAACACATTTTAGGAACAGGTTTTTGAGAATCTATCAATTTTTGAGAACAAATCTTTGAGAACAGATTTTTAAGAATGGATTTTTGGGAACCTGTTAATTTTTGTAAACAGATTTCTGAGAACAGGTTTTTGAGAACAGGTTGATTTTTGAGATCAGATTATTTTTGTGAACTGTATGTGATGTTGGGTGGAGTTTTTGTTGCCCTGGTAACGTCAATGAGCCGCTCTGAGCTCACTGGGTTGTGCTTTGCCACATAATGTTTTTTCTCCTTTCTAATTAAAGGTAACAATTTTTAATGATGCAGTTCTTCAGAAAATCTTGTGATGGCTTTTGCAAGCCCAAGATTCAGCAAATCCGAGAACCCGATACACTTGCTGCCCCATTCTGTTCAAATGTTTTTGCTTAAATGTCAGTCAGTGAAATTTGACACCAATGACGAGGTAATTTTAGATTTTATTCTGACTTCTTTCCTGTGAATCTCCTGCAAGACTGTCAGTGTGTTAGTGACCATGATGAACAATTTGCTTAAGTCGGTGCAGGAGGGAGAGGGAGGCATTTAAATTGGATAAACCCCGAGAATGGGCGTGGGGATTGCGGTGAGATGAATTGCGATGCAGGGAGCAGATTAAATTCATGTTTAAATAGAGTAATTAAAGAGAACCTGTTTCCTGTGGCTGAAGGGTCGCTACCCAGAGGGCACAGAGTTACCGTGATTGGGGCGACACGGGGGAAAAGCTTTTCACGCAATGAGTGGTTAGGATTTGGAGTGCATTCCTGATAGGGTCAATAGTCGCCTTCAAAGGGAATTCGATAAATATTGAAGAAGAACAAATTTCAAGGATATGGGGCAAGTGCGGGCACAGACCTGCGTGATGCACTGCCCATCGTCCCAAACCAGCTGAACATTGAGGGCGTGGAATCCCTCTCTACTGATGAAGATGGCAGGCTGGTGATGGGGAGCACTCGGCGATATGGGTGCAGTCATTGGCATCCTGCACCCTGAGGAAGCCTGCTATGTGGCGAAGTCTCATGCTCTCGCCTCCTGCTTCACTCTGTCCATGGGGAAGGAGATGGAGGAGTTCCTTCTGGTGTAGAGAGCTCGGTGACCTCCCGAACACAGCAGTGCACTGGGAGATGTTGCTGATGTCACCTGTTGTAGCCGAATAGAAGCCCGTGGATACAGATGAAGGTGAGCTTAACACAGACAGTGTTATCCAGGCCCAGGATAAGCTGCAGTGGGTGACAGAGCTCACTGACAATTTCCTTGGTGAAGAGAAGGGGCTTCATACATTGATCCTCCCTGAAGTTGATGTGTTGAGGTGCTCCCTGGAGAACCTGTGTGTGTCTGGACTCCTGCACAGAGCCCTCCTCCCCCTCCCACTGCACTGGCCCTTCCTGCTGGTCCCCTCCCGCTACACTGGCCCTTCCTGCTGGTCCCCTCCCACTGCACTGGCCCTTCCTGCTGGTCCCCTCCCACTACACTGGCCCTTCCTGCTGGTCCCCTCCCACTACACTGGCCCTTCCTGCTGGTCCCCTCCCACTACACTGGCCCTTCCTGCTGGTCCCCACACTACACTGGCCCTTCCTGCTGGTGTCCTCACACTACACTGGCCCTTCCTGCTGGTCCCCTCACACTACACTGGCCCTTCCTGCTGGTGTCCTCACACTACACTGGCCCTTCCTGCTGGTCCCCTCCCAGTACACTGGCCCTTTCTGCTGGTCAATCCCATTACACTGGCCCTTCCCTGCTGGTCCATCCCACTACACTGGCCCTTCCTGCTGGTCAGTCCCACTACACAGGCCCTTCCTGCTGGTCCCCTTCCACTGCACTGGCCCCTCTCTGCCAGTGGGACTCCTGCTGTTGAAAGTAAAATTGGCGATAGATTAGGCGCCCTCCTCTGTACAATTTTGTAATGCAATGTCTGTCTCAGGCTGTGCGCAGGGGAAGCAGGAGGCCGGGCTGGTGACTGGAGGAAGGGTTAAGATGTTGCACCAGCATTTATTTCTAGAGGGATAGAATTGAGAAGTAGGGAAGTTATGCTAAACCTGTATCGAACCTTGGTTAGACCACAGTTAGAGCACTGTGTACAATTTTAGTCGCCATATTATAAAAGGGATATAGCGCCACTGGAGTGGGTGCAGAGAATATTTATAAGGATGATCCCAGAAATGCAAGGATATACATATCCAGAAAGGATGAACAGGCTGGGTCTCTTTTCTCTTGGGGGAGAAGGCTGAGGGGTGACCTAATAGGGGTCTTTAAATTTATGAAAGATTTTGATATAGTGGATACAGAGAGAGTGTTTCCACTTGTAGGGAAGAGCAAAACTAGAGGCCATCAATATAAGATAGTCACCAAGAAATCGAATGGGGAATTCAGAAGAAACTTATTTACCCAGAGAGTGGTGAGAATGTGGAACTCGCTACCACAGGGTATGGTTGAGGCGAATAGTATCGGTGCATTTAAGGAGAAGCTGGACAAGCATATGAGAGAGAAGGGAAACATAGAAAATAGCTGCAGGAGCAGGCCATTCGGCACTTCGAGCCTGCACCACCATTCAATATGATCATGGCTGATCATGCAACTTCAGTACCCCATTCCTGCTTTCTCTCCATACCCCTTCATCTCTTTAGCCGTAAGGGCCACATCTAACTCCCTTTTGAATATATCCAACGAACTGGACTCAACAACTTTCTGTGGCAGAGAATTCCACAGGTTCACAACTCTGAGTGAAAAAGTTTCTCCTCATCTCGGTCCTATATGGCTAACCCCTTATCTTTAGACTGTGACCTTAGCATTGGGAACGTTCTTCATGCATCTAACCTGTCCAATTCCGTCAGAATTTTATAAGTTTCCATGAGATCCCCTCTCATTCTTCTAAGTTCCAGTGAGTATAAGCCTAGTCGATCCAGTCTTTCTTCATATGTCAGTCCTGCCATCCCGGGAATCAGTCTAGTGAACCTTCACTGCACTCCCTCAATAGCAAGCACGTCCTTCCTCAGTTAGGAGACCAAAACTGAACACAATACTCAAGGTGTGGTCTCAGCAAGGCCCTGTACAACTGCAGTAAGACCTCCCTGCTCCTATACTCAAATCCTCTAGCTATGAAGGCCAGCATGCCATGGGCTTTCTTTACTGCCTGCTGTACCTGCATGCCTACCTAGGGAATAGAGGGTTATGCTGATAGATTTAGATGAGGAAAGAAGGGAGGAGGCTTGAGTGGAGCATTGACTGGTTGGGCTGAATGGCCTGTTTCTGTGCCGTATATCCATCCTGTGTAAAGCCAGTGACTAAAGTGGCCTTAACATATCAATGAAATGATGACGACAGTGTAACAATTTCATAAACTACGAAGTGCTGCATTTGGTCATTCCTGTCCTATATATTTTTTCCCTGCTCCATGAAAATTTAAACAAACATTTAAAATAAATAGCTTGCCTCAGCCTCTATTCCTTCAGAATATGACGTGTGGGTAAAGTCCTTGAAAGCATGATGTGTGCCACCTTGGCTCAGTGTCACAAAAGGGACGTGTGGTTCCCGTGAACAACATGGAATACTGAATGGCTTCTTCAGCGTTGCCAACTACAGACTACCGATAATTAATGTGCCCTGTTATACACCCAGACTCTCCCCCGTTCTCCTCCCATCCCATAAAACCCAAGGGCCGACCAAAGCACAGACTCCCCACAAACACAGAAACAATTAATCAGTTCTGACCAAGGGTCACTGACCTGAAAGGTTAACTCAGTTTCTCTCAACACAGATGCTGCCTGACCCGCTGAGTATTTCCACCATTCCCTGTTTTTACTGCCTGTAACATTGAGTGGTGAGCAGGTAATTTGTTGTAACAAATACAGCAGCTGTTCCGTACATGGCCTTCAGGGTTGTTCTCCTTCATTGTGAGCGGGACACCCACACGACTTTGGGCCTCCGGCTGAGCTTAGCGCTGGAGAGAGGGCAGTACTCCACCAATGCTCCACACCCCCGCTGTGAATTAGTGGGCAGCACCAGCTAGCGGCCTATGGTCTCTCGGTGGGCGGCAGGTGGCCTTGGTCAGCGCGGATCCTGGAATGTTTCCGCCATACTGCGATTTCTGGGTCATTGTCATTAACAATAGGTAGGTCACTGATTTGCTGGTTTATTCAGTAATGGTTTGATGTCAGTGGCAAATTACTAAGTCAGTCTACCATGATTGCTGGTGTGATCTGATTGGTTCTTCAATTGAACATTCCCATTGTTAGGAATCATTTTCGCTGATTTTATTTTGCTATTCCTAGTTTTAGCTTTAGAGTCAAAAATGTGGAGGGAATCAAACAACTGGAATCCAAAATACAGAGACTAATTGCAATTTCACTAAAAGTCAAGAAAGGCAGCAAGGAGTTAAAACAGGCACAGTTCATCCAAACCACAACCCACAATTAGTTACTCAACTTGCACGCACCATTTTTATGGATGTAACCAGAATATTTGGCAGGACCTCCGTAACCAGACAGCCGCTATATTGTACACCACTGTTCCACAAGGGCAAGAGTGTGGAATAATGTTCATCATAGAGAACTGGTCCCACTCACTGAGTCTGATACCGGTCCTGTTCACTGAGTCTGACTCTGGTCCTGTTCACCGAGTCTGACTTTGGTCTCTGTTCACTGAGTCTGACTCTGGTCCTGTTCAGTGAGTCTGACTCTGGTCCCATTCACCGAGTTTGACTCTGGTCCTGTTCACCGAGTCTGACTCTGGTCCTTGTTCACTGAGTCTGACTCTGGTCCTGTTCAGTGAGTCTGACTCTGGTCCCTGTTCACTGAGTCTGACTCTGGTCCTGTTCACCAAGTCTGACTCTGGTCCTTGTTCACTGAGTCTGACTCTGGTCCCATTCAGTGAGTCTGACTCTGGTCCCATTCACTGAGTCTGACTCTGGTCCTGTTCACCGAGTCTGACTCTGGTCCTTGTTCACTGAGTCTGACTCTGGTCCCATTCAGTGAGTCTGACTCTGGTCCCATTCACTGAGTCTGACTCTGGTCCTTGTTCACCGAGTCTGACTCTGGTCCTTGTTCACCGAGTCTGACTCTGGTCCTTGTTCACTGAGTCTGACTCTGGTCCTGTTCAGTGAGTCTGACTCTGGTCCTGTTCAGTGAGTCTGACTCTGGTCCCGTTCACTGAGTCTGACTCTGGTCCTGTTCACTGAGTCTGACTCTGGTCCTTGTTCACCGAGTCTGACTCTGGTCCTTGTTCACCGAGTCTGACTCTGGTCCCATTCACTGAGTCTGACTCTGGTCCCATTCACTGAGTCTGACTCTGGTCCCATTCACTGAGTCTGACTCTGGTCCCTGTTCACTGAGTCTGACTCTGGTCCTGTTCACTGAGTCTGACTCTGGTCCTTGTTCACCGAGTCTGACTCTGGTCCTGTTCACCGAGTCTGACTCTGGTCCTTGTTCAGTGAGTCTGACTCTGGTCCTGTTCAGTGAGTCTGACTCTGGTCCTTGTTCACTGAGTCTGACTCTGGTCCCGTTCACTGAGTCTGACTCTGGTCCCATTCACTGAGTCTGACTCTGGTCCCTGTTCACTGAGTCTGACTCTGGTCCTTGTTCACTGAGTCTGACTCTGGTCCTTGTTCACTGAGTTTGACTCTGGTCCCGTTCAGTGAGTCTGACTCTGGTCCCGTTCACTGAGTCTGACTCTGGTCCCTGTTCACTGAGTCTGACTCTGGTCCTGTTCACCGAGTCTGACTCTGGTCCTTGTTCACCGAGTCTGACTCTGGTCCTTGTTCACCGAGTCTGACTCTGGTCCCATTCACTGAGTCTGACTCTGGTCCTGTTCACCGAGTCCGACTCTGGTCCTTGTTCACTGAGTCTGACTCTGGTCCCGTTCACCGAGTCAGACTCTGGTCCCTGTTCACCGAGTCTGACTCTGGTCCCTGTTCACCGAGTCTGACTCTGGTCCTTGTTCACTGAGTCTGACTCTGGTCCTGTTCAGTGAGTCTGACTCTGGTCCCTGTTCAGTGAGTCTGACTCTGGTCCCATTCAGTGAGTCTGACTCTGGTCCTTGTTCACTGAGTCTGACTCTGGTCCCATTCAGTGAGTCTGACTCTGGTCCTTGTTCACCGAGTCTGACTCTGGTCCCATTCATTGAGTCTGACTCTGGTCACATTCAGTGAGTCTGACTCTGGTCCCATTCACTGAGTCTGACTCTGGTCCCATTCACTGAGTCTGACTCTGGTCCCATTCAGTGAGTCTGACTCTGGTCCTTGTTCACCGAGTCTGACTCTGGTCCTGTTCACTGAGTCTGACTTTGGTCCCATTCAGTGAGTCTGACTCTGGTCCTGTTCACTGAGTCTGATTTTGGTCCCATTCACTGAGTCTGACTCTGGTCCCATTCAGTGAGTCTGACTCTGGTCCCATTCAGTGAGTCTGACTCTGGTCCCATTCACTGAGTCTGACTCTGGTCCTTGTTCACTGAGTCTGACTCTGGTCCCATTCACTGAGTCTGACTCTGGTCCCATTCACTGAGTCTGACTCTGGTCCCATTCACTGAGTCTGACTCTGGTCCTTGTTCACCGAGTCTGACTCTGGTCCTTGTTCACTGAGTCTGACTCTGGTCCCGTTCACCGAGTCTGACTCTGGTCCCTGTTCACCGAGTCTGACTCTGGTCCCTGTTCACCGAGTCTGACTCTGGTCCCTGTTCACCGAGTCTGACTCTGGTCCTTGTTCACTGAGTCTGACTCTGGTCCTGTTCAGTGAGTCAGACTCTGGTCCCTGTTCAGTGAGTCTGACTCTGGTCCCATTCAGTGAGTCTGACTCTGGTCCTTGTTCACTGAGTCTGACTCTGGTCCCATTCAGTGAGTCTGACTCTGGTCCTTGTTCACCGAGTCTGACTCTGGTCCCATTCATTGAGTCTGACTCTGGTCCCATTCAGTGAGTCTGACTCTGGTCCCATTCACTGAGTCTGACTCTGGTCCCATTCACTGAGTCTGACTCTGGTCCCATTCAGTGAGTCTGACTCTGGTCCTTGTTCACCGAGTCTGACTCTGGTCCTGTTCACTGAGTCTGACTTTGGTCCCATTCAGTGAGTCTGACTCTGGTCCTGTTCACTGAGTCTGACTTTGGTCCCATTCACTGAGTCTGACTCTGGTCCCATTCACTGAGTCTGACTCTGGTCCCATTCACCGAGTCTGACTCTGGTCCTTGTTCAGTGAGTCTGACTCTGGTCCTGTTCAGTGAGTCTGACTCTGGTCCTGTTCAGTGAGTCTGACTCTGGTCCCATTCACTGAGTCTGACTCTGGTCCTGTTCACTGAGTCTGACTCTGGTCCTTGTTCACTGAGTCTGACTCTGGTCCTTGTTCACCGAGTCTGACTCTGGTCCCATTCACTGAGTCTGACTCTGGTCCCATTCACTGAGTCTGACTCTGGTCCCTGTTCACTGAGTCTGACTCTGGTCCTGTTCACTGAGTCTGACTCTGGTCCCATTCACTGAGTCTGACTCTGGTCCCATTCACTGAGTCTGACTCTGGTCCCATTCACTGAGTCTGACTCTGGTCCTTGTTCACCGAGTCTGACTCTGGTCCTTGTTCACTGAGTCTGACTCTGGTCCCGTTCACCGAGTCTGACTCTGGTCCCTGTTCACCGAGTCTGACTCTGGTCCCTGTTCACCGAGTCTGACTCTGGTCCCTGTTCACCGAGTCTGACTCTGGTCCTTGTTCACTGAGTCTGACTCTGGTCCTGTTCAGTGAGTCAGACTCTGGTCCCTGTTCAGTGAGTCTGACTCTGGTCCCATTCAGTGAGTCTGACTCTGGTCCTTGTTCACTGAGTCTGACTCTGGTCCCATTCAGTGAGTCTGACTCTGGTCCTTGTTCACCGAGTCTGACTCTGGTCCCATTCATTGAGTCTGACTCTGGTCCCATTCAGTGAGTCTGACTCTGGTCCCATTCACTGAGTCTGACTCTGGTCCCATTCACTGAGTCTGACTCTGGTCCCATTCAGTGAGTCTGACTCTGGTCCTTGTTCACCGAGTCTGACTCTGGTCCTGTTCACTGAGTCTGACTTTGGTCCCATTCAGTGAGTCTGACTCTGGTCCTGTTCACTGAGTCTGACTTTGGTCCCATTCACTGAGTCTGACTCTGGTCCCATTCACTGAGTCTGACTCTGGTCCCATTCACCGAGTCTGACTCTGGTCCTTGTTCAGTGAGTCTGACTCTGGTCCTGTTCAGTGAGTCTGACTCTGGTCCTGTTCAGTGAGTCTGACTCTGGTCCCATTCACTGAGTCTGACTCTGGTCCTGTTCACTGAGTCTGACTCTGGTCCTTGTTCACTGAGTCTGACTCTGGTCCTTGTTCACCGAGTCTGACTCTGGTCCCATTCACTGAGTCTGACTCTGGTCCCATTCACTGAGTCTGACTCTGGTCCCTGTTCACTGAGTCTGACTCTGGTCCTGTTCACTGAGTCTGACTCTGGTCCTTGTTCACCGAGTCTGACTCTGGTCCTGTTCACCGAGTCTGACTCTGGTCCTGTTCAGTGAGTCTGACTCTGGTCCTTGTTCACTGAGTCTGACTCTGGTCCCGTTCACTGAGTCTGACTCTGGTCCCATTCACTGAGTCTGACTCTGGTCCCTGTTCACTGAGTCTGACTCTGGTCCTTGTTCACTGAGTCTGACTCTGGTCCTTGTTCACTGAGTTTGACTCTGGTCCCGTTCAGTGAGTCTGACTCTGGTCCTGTTCACTGAGTCTGACTCTGGTCCCTGTTCACTGAGTCTGACTCTGGTCCTGTTCACCGAGTCTGACTCTGGTCCTTGTTCACCGAGTCTGACTCTGGTCCTTGTTCACCGAGTCTGACTCTGGTCCCATTCACTGAGTCTGACTCTGGTCCTGTTCACCGAGTCCGACTCTGGTCCTTGTTCACTGAGTCTGACTCTGGTCCCGTTCACCGAGTCTGACTCTGGTCCCTGTTCACCGAGTCTGACTCTGGTCCCTGTTCACCGAGTCTGACTCTGGTCCCTGTTCACCGAGTCTGACTCTGGTCCTTGTTCACTGAGTCTGACTCTGGTCCTGTTCAGTGAGTCTGACTCTGGTCCCTGTTCAGTGAGTCTGACTCTGGTCCCATTCAGTGAGTCTGACTCTGGTCCTTGTTCACTGAGTCTGACTCTGGTCCCATTCAGTGAGTCTGACTCTGGTCCTTGTTCACCGAGTCTGACTCTGGTCCCATTCATTGAGTCTGACTCTGGTCCCATTCAGTGAGTCTGACTCTGGTCCCATTCACTGAGTCTGACTCTGGTCCCATTCACTGAGTCTGACTCTGGTCCCATTCAGTGAGTCTGACTCTGGTCCTTGTTCACCGAGTCTGACTCTGGTCCTGTTCACTGAGTCTGACTTTGGTCCCATTCAGTGAGTCTGACTCTGGTCCTGTTCACTGAGTCTGATTTTGGTCCCATTCACTGAGTCTGACTCTGGTCCCATTCAGTGAGTCTGACTCTGGTCCCATTCAGTGAGTCTGACTCTGGTCCCATTCACTGAGTCTGACTCTGGTCCTTGTTCACTGAGTCTGACTCTGGTCCCATTCACTGAGTCTGACTCTGGTCCCATTCACTGAGTCTGACTCTGGTCCCATTCAGTGAGTCTGACTCTGGTCCTTGTTCACTGAGTCTCACTCTGGTCCCATTCAGTGAGTCTGACTCTGGTCCTTGTTCACCGAGTCTGACTCTGGTCCCATTCATTGAGTCTGACTCTGGTCCCATTCAGTGAGTCTGACTCTGGTCCCATTCACTGAGTCTGACTCTGGTCCCATTCACTGAGTCTGACTCTGGTCCCATTCAGTGAGTCTGACTCTGGTCCTTGTTCACCGAGTCTGACTCTGGTCCTGTTCACTGAGTCTGACTTTGGTCCCATTCAGTGAGTCTGACTCTGGTCCTGTTCAGTGAGTCAGACTCTGGTCCCTGTTCAGTGAGTCTGACTCTGGTCCCATTCAGTGAGTCTGACTCTGGTCCTTGTTCACTGAGTCTGACTCTGGTCCCATTCAGTGAGTCTGACTCTGGTCCTTGTTCACCGAGTCTGACTCTGGTCCCATTCATTGAGTCTGACTCTGGTCCCATTCAGTGAGTCTGACTCTGGTCCCATTCACTGAGTCTGACTCTGGTCCCATTCACTGAGTCTGACTCTGGTCCCATTCAGTGAGTCTGACTCTGGTCCTTGTTCACCGAGTCTGACTCTGGTCCTGTTCACTGAGTCTGACTTTGGTCCCATTCAGTGAGTCTGACTCTGGTCCTGTTCACTGAGTCTGACTTTGGTCCCATTCACTGAGTCTGACTCTGGTCCCATTCACTGAGTCTGACTCTGGTCCCATTCACCGAGTCTGACTCTGGTCCTTGTTCAGTGAGTCTGACTCTGGTCCTGTTCAGTGAGTCTGACTCTGGTCCTGTTCAGTGAGTCTGACTCTGGTCCCATTCACTGAGTCTGACTCTGGTCCTGTTCACTGAGTCTGACTCTGGTCCTTGTTCACCGAGTCTGACTCTGGTCCTTGTTCACCGAGTCTGACTCTGGTCCCATTCACTGAGTCTGACTCTGGTCCCATTCACTGAGTCTGACTCTGGTCCCTGTTCACTGAGTCTGACTCTGGTCCTGTTCACTGAGTCTGACTCTGGTCCTTGTTCACCGAGTCTGACTCTGGTCCTGTTCACCGAGTCTGACTCTGGTCCTTGTTCAGTGAGTCTGACTCTGGTCCTGTTCAGTGAGTCTGACTCTGGTCCTTGTTCACTGAGTCTGACTCTGGTCCCGTTCACTGAGTCTGACTCTGGTCCCATTCACTGAGTCTGACTCTGGTCCCTGTTCACTGAGTCTGACTCTGGTCCTTGTTCACTGAGTCTGACTCTGGTCCTTGTTCACTGAGTTTGACTCTGGTCCCGTTCAGTGAGTCTGACTCTGGTCCTGTTCACTGAGTCTGACTCTGGTCCCTGTTCACTGAGTCTGACTCTGGTCCTGTTCACCGAGTCTGACTCTGGTCCTTGTTCACCGAGTCTGACTCTGGTCCTTGTTCACCGAGTCTGACTCTGGTCCCATTCACTGAGTCTGACTCTGGTCCTGTTCACCGAGTCCGACTCTGGTCCTTGTTCACTGAGTCTGACTCTGGTCCCGTTCACCGAGTCTGACTCTGGTCCCTGTTCACCGAGTCTGACTCTGGTCCCTGTTCACCGAGTCTGACTCTGGTCCCTGTTCACCGAGTCTGACTCTGGTCCTTGTTCACTGAGTCTGACTCTGGTCCTGTTCAGTGAGTCTGACTCTGGTCCCTGTTCAGTGAGTCTGACTCTGGTCCCATTCAGTGAGTCTGACTCTGGTCCTTGTTCACTGAGTCTGACTCTGGTCCCATTCAGTGAGTCTGACTCTGGTCCTTGTTCACCGAGTCTGACTCTGGTCCCATTCATTGAGTCTGACTCTGGTCCCATTCAGTGAGTCTGACTCTGGTCCCATTCACTGAGTCTGACTCTGGTCCCATTCACTGAGTCTGACTCTGGTCCCATTCAGTGAGTCTGACTCTGGTCCTTGTTCACCGAGTCTGACTCTGGTCCTGTTCACTGAGTCTGACTTTGGTCCCATTCAGTGAGTCTGACTCTGGTCCTGTTCACTGAGTCTGATTTTGGTCCCATTCACTGAGTCTGACTCTGGTCCCATTCAGTGAGTCTGACTCTGGTCCCATTCAGTGAGTCTGACTCTGGTCCCATTCACTGAGTCTGACTCTGGTCCTTGTTCACTGAGTCTGACTCTGGTCCCATTCACTGAGTCTGACTCTGGTCCCATTCACTGAGTCTGACTCTGGTCCCATTCAGTGAGTCTGACTCTGGTCCCATTCAGTGAGTCTGACTCTGGTCCCATTCACTGAGTCTGACTCTGGTCCTTGTTCACTGAGTCTGACTCTGGTCCCATTCACTGAGTCTGACTCTGGTCCCATTCACTGAGTCTGACTCTGGTCCTGTTCACTGAGTCTGACTTTGGTCCCATTCACTGAGTCTGACTCTGGTCCCATTCAGTGAGTCTGACTCTGGTCCTGTTCACTGAGTCTGACTTTGGTCCCATTCACTGAGTCTGACTCTGGTCCCATTCACTGAGTCTGACTCTGGTCCTTGTTCACTGAGTCTGACTCTGGTCCCATTCACTGAGTCTGACTCTGGTCCCATTCACTGAGTCTGACTCTGGTCCCATTCAGTGAGTCTGACTCTGGTCCCATTCAGTGAGTCTGACTCTGGTCCCATTCACTGAGTCTGACTCTGGTCCTTGTTCACTGAGTCTGACTCTGGTCCCATTCACTGAGTCTGACTCTGGTCCCATTCAGTGAGTCTGACTCTGGTCATTACATAAAGGGGAGAGCCTCCATGCTTTTAAAACTTCGTCCCACTGGGCCATCAGGGAGGGTTTCGGCGGGCCAGCGGCCTGGCAGCCAAGCGGGGGGCGGCCCGGCCGAACCTGGGGGCAGGATTGTCCGGCTGACCTGACAGTCGGCCGGCAAAAAAAAAACATGGCGGAGGCGGCAATGCGCCCGCCCCTTTCAGGGAAGCCCCACTGAAGCCTCACTGCACCACCGGGAAAAAGCAGGTTTTGGCAGCGCCGGGCGGGCCGAAAATTTTCCGAGGGGAATGTCGCCGCCGGGCCTGGGGGGGGGGGGGGTTACATCGGGTGTGCGCACGGTGGTGACGCAGTTACCGCGGATCAGCGGCGGCAGAGCGGTGGGGGAGGGGATTGGTGCACCGCGGGAAACCTCGGGAGGACAATTGGGTGAGTAGCGGCTCTTCCACCCTGCAGCGTGGCCGCCGATTTGCGGTGGTAACTGGCCCAAGAAGTCTTACTGAAATGATAAAGTTCCAGCATTTTCTGTTTTTATGTCAGGTGAATCTAGTTCTGCTCTGTATAATATTACTCTTGGAGCGACAGCATGAGCGGAGATCCATGAACAAAGCGAAGCTGTTTTTACCGTTGAAAGCAGACTGACACTGATAGGATACACTGGTGCTGGGCTTTCCTTCCAGTCACTGTAACTCCCGCCCCGCTCCCACTCCGACCTCTCCATCCTCGCACTCCGACACTGCTCTACTGAAGCTCAATGGAAGCTGGAGGAAGAGCTCCTCACCTTCCGATTAGGCACTTTACAGCCTTCTGGACTCAACATCGAGTTCAACAATTTCAGACCATAACCTCTGTCGCTATTTTTTCGAATGGCAGCTGTTGATGATTCAACCATTCACATTTACCCAACATCCCCGGCATCGAGGTACTGACCACACTCGACCAGCTCCGTTGGGCGGGCCACATTGTTCACATGCTCGACACAAGACTCCCAAAGCAAGCGCTATACTCGGAACTCCTACACGGCAAGCGAGCCCCAGGTGGGCAGAGGAAACGTTTCAGGGACACCCTCAAAGCCTCTCTGATAAAATGCAACGTCTGCACCGACACCTGGGAGTCCCTGGCCAAAAGTGCATCCGGGAGGACGCTGAGCACCTCGAGTTTCATTGCCGAGAGCATGCAGAAAGCAAGCGCAGGCAGCGGAAGGAGCGTGCGGCAAACCAGACTCCCCACTCACCCTTTCCTTCAACCACTGTCTGTCCCACCTGTGACAGAGACTGTAATTCCCGTTTTGGACTGTTCAGTTACATGAGAACTCATTTTTAGAGTCAATTTCGAGGGACTGCCTATGATTGAATGAATGAATTATCCAGACCCACCTTTTGTTTCCATTCCCATCTCCTTTTGATTTGTACCATCATATCTTTTGCCATTTAATCACTCCTGCCTCCCATCTCTTTCCCTGACCCTGCACTTGCTAAAAATCTGTTATATCTCTAAATTTTACCAGTTCTGACGAAGGGTCATCGACCTGAAACGCTAACTCTGTTTCTCTCTCCACAGACGCTGCCGGACCCTCTGAGTGTTTCCAGCATTTTCTGTTTCTATTTGAAATAATATAACGCCCTGGTGAGACCACACTTCTTACCTAAGGAAGGATATACTTGCCATAGAGGGAGTGCAACGAAGGTTCACCAGACTGATTGCTGGGATGAGGGGATTGTCCTATGAGGAGAGATTGAATAGACTCGGCCGATATTCTCTAGAGTTTAAAGAATGAGAGGTGATCTCATTGAAACTGTTATGTATGGAGAAAGAGTCAGACTGAGCACTGTGAGCTCAAAGTAAAGTGTGACCTTAGTCTTTTATTGCAGGTCTTCAGAGTGCCTCTCCAACCTGTGAAGCCTCCTTAAATGCCTGTGCTCCCAAGGGATTATGGGATGCCTTGGGACTCCAGAGGATGAGCACTCTGGTGGTTGTACAGAGTAAATGCAAGTTTACATATATAACAACATTCCCCCCCAAAGTCAATAGTGTAACTATTTACAATGTGAGTCGATCTGGGGCCCTTCTTGCCCTGGTTGATTGTCTCGGTGTGAAAGCTGTTGTTGTTGAATCATTTGTTGGGCTCTCGCTGGGCTGCTGTATAGCTGGCCTTGCTGGGCTGCCTGGTGTGTTGGGCACTGCAGGGCTAACGTGGATGATGGGTTCCACTTCGTGGTCAACCGTGGTGCCAATTGCCACTGGTGTGTTGGAGGATCAAAAAAGGTAGGGTCCAAGGTGGGTTGCTCAGAATAGTCCGTGAATCTGAGTTTGATTTGGTCCAAGTGTTTCCGGTGAATGAGTCCATTTGAAAGTTTGACCCGAAACACCCTGCTCCCCTCTTTGGCCACGACAGTGCCGGGAAGCCACTTGGGACCTTGTCCATAATTCAATATAAATACAGGATCATTGATTTCAATCTCGCGTGACACATTTGCGCTGTCATGGTATACACTTTGTTGAAGCCGCCTGCTCTCTACCTGTTCATGTAGGTCAGGGTGAACTAACGAGAGCCTTGTCTTAAGTGTTTGTTTCATGAGCAGTTCAGCAGGTGGGATCCCAGTGAGCGAGTGGAGTCTCGTGCGGTAGCTAAGCAGGACTCGGGATAGGCGAGTCTGCAGTGAGCCTTCAGTTACCCTCTTCAACCCTTGCTTGATGGTTTGCACTGCTCTCTCTGACTAACCATTGGACGCTGGTTTAAATGGGGCAGATGTGACATGTTTGATCCCGTTACGGATCATAAATTCTTTGAACTCAGCACTGGTAAAACATGGCCTGTTGTCGCTCACCAGGACATCGGGTAAGCCGTGAGTGGCAAACATGGCCCACAGGCTTTCAGTAGTGGCAGTGAACCTGCTAGCCAACATTATCTCACATTCAATCCACTTGGAATACGCGTCTACAACCACAAGGAAGATTTTACCCAAAGACGGGCCTGCATAGTCGACTTGTACCCTAGACCACGGTTTTGAGGGCCAAGACCATAAACTTAGCGGCATCTCCCTGGGTACATTGCTTAATTGCAAGCATGTATTACATCTGTGAACGCAGGACTCTATGTCCGTATAGATACCGGGCCACCACACGTGGGATCTGGCTATCGCTTTCATCATTACGATGCCTGGGTGGGGGTCATTGATGAAGGTGTCTCTGCCCTTCTTGGGGACCGCTACTCGATTGCCCCACAGAAGGCAGTCTACTTGAATAGACATTTCAGCTTTGCGCCGCTGGAACGGCTTTATCTCTTCCTGCATTTCCACTGGGACACTGGACCAGCTCCCGTGAATCACACAGCTTTTGACTAGAGATAATAAGGGGTCCTGGCTTGTCCAGGTTTTGATCTGCCGGGCAGTGACGGGTGATTGCTCACTCTCAAATGCTTCCATAACCATGGCTAGATCTGCGAGCTGCGCCATTTCCACCCCCAGTTTTCTGTGCCTGGCCTGTGGTGGATGGCATAGTTGTATGCGGACAACGTGAGCGCCGATCTCTGGATGCGGGCCGATGCATTGGCATTTATCCCTTTATTCTCGGAAAACAGGGATATAAGTGGCTTATGGTCAGTTTCCAATTCGAATTTTAGCCCAAACAGGTATTGATGCATTTTCTTTACCCCATAGACACACTCTAACACTTCTTTCTCAATCATGTTGTAGGCTCTCTCAGCCTTAGACAGACTCCTGGATGCATAAGCAACCGGTTGCAGTTTCCCGAAATCATAAGCTTTTTGCAATACACACCCGACGCCATATAACGACGCATCACATGCTCGTACCAAACACTTACATGGATCATACAGCACAAGCAATTTGTTTGGAGCGTAACAATTTTCTCGCTTTCACAAAGGCATTGTCTTGGATTTTGCCCCAAACCCATTCATCTCCCTTTTCAGAGTAAGACATGCAGTGGTTCTAACAGTGTCCTGAGACCCGGTAAGAAGTTACCAAAGTAGTTCAGGAGTCCCAGAAATGACCGCAGCTCCATCACGTTCTGTGGCCTCGGTGCATTCTCGATTGTCTCTGTCTTCACGTTGGTGGGCCTGATGCCATCCACCGCAATCCTCCTTCCCAAGAATTCCACTTCAGGCACCAGGAAAATGCACTTCGAGTGTTTCGAGTCTGAGAATGTGTACAGAAGGATTGTGAATGTGGCAGAGGGATGGAGATAGGGAATCATGGGAAAATAGCTAAAGAAATGTCAAGATGCAAACAATTGCAGAATCGACAGGAAAAAAAAGGGTTACTAAGAGTTGAGGTTAAACGCGGGTCATGCGAAAAAAAGCAACCACGGATAGGAAAGGGTAACGTAATGGTTTTTACTGATAAGGAAGGATAATGTAACGAAGCTATAAACAAGCTGACCTTGGGACCAGCCCTAATTAGGAGACTTCCTCGCCTGTCATTGAACATACTCGGGGGGAGGCAGAAAGGGAGTGGATAGACCAAGTGCTAATCAAATGTGTTATGTTTTGAAAATGTATAACTGCTGTGTTTTCGCGCTGTAAAGGGGCTTGTCCAGAGGAAGGTGAACAAGCTCTGACAGAGAATGTTCCTTTGTCTTGACAAGTCCCGGCCGGAGAATCTTCAATAAAGGTATTTTACAGAAAAGGCAACAAGGTGTTCATGTCAGTGTATTCGCTGAAACAGATTGAGGGAAAAAGAATCCGTATTAACAAGTCGACTAAGAACCTCCTCCAGGTTCTGCTCGACTGTGTTCCGATGTGTCATCCTGGAAGACCACAGTGTGCGGGACCAACTTCAGTAAGCTTTCCATGTTTTTCTGGAATATCGCCGCCGCTGATCGGATTCCAAATGGGCAGCGGTTATAAACAAAAAGACCTTTGTGCGTGTTAATGCAGGTGAGGGCCTTCGATGATTCCTCCAGTTCCTGCGTCATGTAGGCTGAAGTCAGATACAGCTTCGTGAACATCTTTCCTCCCGCCAGCGTTGCAAAGAGGTCATCGGCCTTTGGTAGTGGATATTGGTCCAGCAGGGAGAAACGATTGATAGTTACTTTGTAATCGCCACAGATTCTGATGGTGCCATCTCCCTTGAGGACTGGGACAATAGGACTGGCCCACTCATTGAACTCAATCAGTGAAATGATGCCCTCTCTTTGCAGCCAGTCTAGCTCGATCTCTACCCTTTCTCTCATTATGTACGGTACTGCTCTCGCCTTGTGATGGATGGGTCGCGCCCCCGGAATTAGGTAGGTCTGCACTTTTGCTCCTTGGAATTTTCCGATGCCTGGTTCGAACAACGAAGGAAATTTGTTTAAGACCTGGACACATGAAGTGTCGTCAGTGGACGATAGCGCTCGGACGTCGTCCCAGTTCCAGCTTATCTTTCCCAGCCAGCTCCTGCCGAGCAGCATGAGACCATCGCCCAGTACCACCCAGAGTGCACCGCTGCATTGTAGGAGACCTTTACGATTGCACTGCCAATTACAGGAATCAGTTCCTTTGTGTAAGCTCTTAGTTTCGTGCGAACTGGAGTTAAGACTGGCCTTGAGGCCTTGTTGCACCAGAATCTTCCGGAAGACTTTTTGCCCATGATCGACTGGCTCGCGCCCATGTCCAGTTCCATTGACACCAGGAGTCCATTTAGTTCAACATTCAGCATTATCGGGGGACAATTCGTGGTGAATGTGCACGCCATGTACCTCTGCCTCCTAGGTCTGTGGCTCTGGTTCGTCGTGATCCTCCGTGGATCTGTCCTCCTTTGCAACATGGTGGTTTGCAGGTTTAACAGGAATTGCAGGTCACTTGCACACTCGTTGGAGGTGTCCCATTGATCCACAGCCCTTGCAAACGTACCCCTTGAATCGGCATGAATGGAAACGATGATCACCCTCGCAGCGCCAACAAGGTGTTAATGGCCTTGCATTCATCACCCTTGATGGTGGACTCTGAGACATCTGCAGACATGTAGCTGCAGGTATGTGTGACCTGCCCTGTACATTACGATTCAAAAACAACATTACTTTGTTCACAGTACTTGTAGTAGCACTTGTGTGCTGAGAGATTTGCTTCGTATTGTCACTGGTGGCAATGAACGCCTGGGCTATCGCTATGGCCTTATTCAACGTTGGGGTCTCTACAGTCAAATGTTTATGAAGTATGGTTTCGTGGCCAATGCCATGTACGAAAAAGTCTCTCAGCATGTGCTCCAAATGTCCCTCAAATTCGCAATGTCCTGCAAGATGTCTTAGCTCAGTGACATAACTCGCCACTTCCTGGCCTTCAGACTTTTTGTAGGTGTAGAACCGGTACCTCGCCATCAGAATGCTTTCCTTCGGGTTCAAGTGCTCTCGGACCAGTGTGCACAAATCGTCATACAATTTCTCCGTGGGTTTCGCTGGAGTGAGCAGATTCTTCATGAGGCCATAAGTTGGTGCCCCACAGACGGTGAGGAGGATCGCCTTTCATTTGGCAGTGCTCTCTTCCCCATCTAGCTCGTTGGCCACGAAGTATTGGTTGAGTCGCTTCACAAAAGTTTCCCAATCATGTCCCTCTGAGAATTTCTCCAGGGTGCCCACTGTTTTCTGCATCTTTGGGTTCACTATCTGTATCTCATCGCCAGTTGTTATGTATGGAGAAAGAGTCAGACTGAAAACTGTGAACTCAAAGTAAAGTGTGACTTTAGTCTTTTATTGCAGGTCTCTAGAGTGCCTCTCCAACCTGTGAGGTCTTCTTAAATAACTGTGCTCCCAAGGAATTATGAGATCCCTTGGGACTCCAGGGGATGATCCCTCTGGTGGCTGTACAGAGTAAATACAAGTTTACATATATAACAGAAACGTATAACATTTTTACAGGGCTTGACAGGGTAGCTGCAGGGAGGATGTTTCCCCCGGGCTGGGGAGTCTAGAACCTGGGGTCACAGTCTCAGGATAAGGGGTTGGCCATTTAGGACTGAGATGAGGAGAAATTTCTTCACTCAGAGGGTGGTGAATTTTTGGAATTCTATTGAGTATATTCAAGTCAGAGATCGATAGATTTTGGGATATTAAGGGAATTGAGGGATATGGGGATCGGGCAGGAAAGTGGAGTTGAGGTCAAAGATCAGCTGTGATCTCATTGACTGGTGGAGCAGGCTCGAGGGGCTGAATGGCTGACTCCTGCTCCCATTTCTTATGCTGTTACGTATTCAGATGGCTGTGAGGGAAGTTTACCTTGTGAAGCTGGTGTGCACATTACTGTTTTATTTTCTGTTTGTGTTCCATCAGTGTGCTGATTGTGAGAATGTTTCTGCATAGCGTGAGCATACACTGTGCTCGATCAGGGCACTGCATGCAATGGTGAGCTGCATTACCTACAAAACACTGCCCTGAGCCCAGCGCCTGCGTTAGGAGAGATAATGTCACATTTTGGGACTTCTGCCTGCACTGTCACAGAGGCAGCTTGGTTTTGTTAAATGTTTTACTACTGAGTTATACGGAGCTTTCAAGGGGTTCAATTCACAGCCAACACCATGGGAGATACAGATCATGCTTCAGATGTGGTGAACCAGCAAGCCTCACTCTGGGAATCAGTTTGCACATTCCAATTATTGTTCAAACTTGCCTGAAATTATTTGATTCATTTGAATCGGGATCATCCAGCAAAATTCTGCTTCCTTGGTTCAGAACTAAAAAGAGAAGAGAAAAAGTCAGGTTTGCAGTCAGTCCGGATTGACTGAGGCAGAGCTGGGAACTCTCAGCAAGCAATCGCTTCTTCAGCTAGCAACTGAGCTGGGAGGAAGTAAACTAACAGTGAATATTCCATCCACTGCACCGAGTCTTTTCTTCATAGGCAGTCCCCGGAGTCGAGGATAACTTGCTCCCACACTAAAAATGAGCTCTCAGGTGACTGATGAGACCAATGCAGGACCTACAGTCTCTGTCACAGGTGGGGCAGATGGTGGTCGGAGGGACGGGCGGGTGGGGGGCTTGGATTGCCGTGCGCTCCTTCTGTTGTTTGCAGGCTTCCACATGCTCCCGGCGAAGAGACTCCAAGTGTTCAGCGCCTCAAGGTAGTGTCTGTGTCATTATGGGGTGTGCTTGATACAGTTTGGATAACTCCTTTCCTTCAGTCCCATGTAACCTGCAAAATAAACCAGTCTCTTGGCCCAGAATTTCCTCGCTATCATTTCACACATAACTGGAGGCTGCTCCCCAAATCCGGTGAAAATACGCCAGTGAAGCGGGAGCCGCTCCCAGGGAATTCTGGGCATTGAATTTGTCACCAGCCTTGCCTTCAGTTCAGCCTGTGAGGTCACATGTGCTTTACCATATCCGGTTCATATGTCAAGTGGGACAATTGGCTGCATCTCCCCAGGTTACACGATTATAGAAGCATAGAAATTTACAGCACGGAAGGAGGCCATTTCGGCCCATTGTGTCCGCGCCGGCCGACCAAGACTGATCCAGCCTAATCCCACTTTCCAGCTCTCGATCCGTAACCCTGCAGGTTGCAGCACTTCAGGTGCACATCCAAGTACTTTTTAAATGTGGTGAGGGTTTCTGCCTCTACTACCCTTTCAGGCCGTAAGTTCCAGACCCCCATCACCCTCTGGGTGAGGAAATTTCACCTCATATCTCCTCTAAACTCCACCCAATTACTTTAACTCTCATCATAGACAGTCCCTCGAAATCGAGGAAGACTTGCTTTCACTCTAAAAGTGTGTTCTCAGGTGACTGAACAGTACAATACGGGAATTACAGTCTCTGTTACAGGTGGACAGACAGTGGTTGAAGGAAAGGGATGGGTGGGACTGGTTTGCCGCACGCTTCTTGCGCTGGCTGCGCTTGATTTCTGCATGCTCTCGGCGACGAGACTGACATCATCAGATACTGACATCACCAAACACTGAAATCAGCAGACACTGAAATCACCAGACACTGACATCATCAGTCACTGACATCATCAGACACTGACATCACCAGACACTGACATCAACAAACACGGACATCACCAAACACTGATATCACCAAACACTGACATCATCAGACACTGACATCACCAGACACTGACAACACCAAACACTGACAGCATCAGATACTGACATCATCAGACACTGACATCATCAGACACTGACATCATCAGACATTGACATCACCAGACACTAATGTCACCAGACACTGATATCATCGGACACTGACATCATCAGACACTGACATCATCAGACACTGACATCATCAGACACTGACATCACCAGAAATGGACATCAACAAATACTGACATCATCAGACACTGACATCACCAGACATTGACATCATCAGGCACTGACATCACCATACACTGAGATCATCTGACATTGACATCACCAGACACTGACATCATCAAACACTGACATCATCAAACACTGACATCACCAGACACTGACATCATCAGACATTGACATCACCAGACACTGATGTCACCAGACACTGATATCATCAGACACTGACATCACCAGACAGTGACAACACCAAACACTAACATCATCAGGCAATGACATCCCCAGAAACTGACATCATCAGACACTGACATCATCAGACGCTGACATCACCAGACACTGACATCACCAGACGCTGACATCACCAGACACTGCCATCACCAGACACTGACATCATCAGACACTGACATCACCAGACACTGACATCATCAGACACTGACATCATCAGACAGGGACATCACCAGACACTGACAGCATCAGACACTGACATCATCAGACACTGACAGCATCATTCACTGACGTCATCAGACACTGACATCAACAAATACTGACATCATCAGACACTGACATCACCAGACATTGACATCATCAGGCACTGACATCACCAGCCACTGAGATCATATGACATTGACATCACCAGACACTGACATCATCAGACACTGACATCACCAGACACTGACATCATCAGACACTGACATCATCAGACAGGGACATCACCAGACACTGACAGCATCAGACACTGACATCAACAAACACTGACATCACCAGACACTGACATCATCTGACATTGATATCACCAGACCCTGATGTCACCAGACACTGATATCATCAGACACTGACATCACCAGATACTGACATCATCAGATACAGACATCACCAAACACTGAAATCACCAGACACGGACATCATCAGACAGGGATATCACCAGACATTGACATCACCAGACACTGACAGCTTCAGACACTGACGTCATCAGACACTGACATCATCAGACACTGATATCACCAGACACTGACATCATCAGACATTGACATCACCAGACACTGATGTCACCAGACACTGATATCACCAGACACTGACATCACCAGACACTGACATCATCAGACATTGACATCACCAGACTCTGATGTCAACAGACACTGATATCATCAGACACTGAAATCATCAGACACTGACATCACCAGACACGGACATCATCAGACACTGACATCATCAGACACTGACAGCATCAGACACTGACATCACCAGACACGGACATCATCAGACAGGGACATCACTAGACACTGACATCACCAGACACTGACATCACCAGACACTGACATCACCAGACAGGGACATCACCAGACACTGACAGCATCAGACACTGACATCATCACACACTGACATCATCAGACACTGACATCAATTAACACTGACATCATCAGACACTGACATCATCAGACACTGACATCAACAAACACTGACATCATTAGACACTGACATCACCAGACACTGACATCATCAGACAGTGACATCACCAGACACTGAGATCATCTGACATAGACATCACCAGACACTGACATTACCAAACACTGACATCATCAGACACTGACATCACCAGACACTGACATCATCAGACATTGACATCACCAGACACTGATGTCACCAGACTATGATATCATCAGACACTGACATCACCATACACTGACATCATCTGATACTGACATCACCAAACACTGAAATCACCAGACACTGACATCATCAGATAAAGACATCACCAAACACTGAAATCACCAGACACGGACATCATCAGACAGGGACATCACCAGACACTGACATCAACAAACACTGACATCATCAGACACTGATATCACCAGACATTGACATCATCAGACACTGACATCATCAGACACTGACGTCATCAGACACTGACATCAACAGACACTGACATCATCAGACACGGACATCATCAGATACTGACCTCATCAGACACTGACATCACCAGACACTGAGATCATCTGACATTGAAATCAGCAGACACTGACAACACCAAACACTGACATCATCAGGCACTGACATCACCAGACACTGACATCATCTGACATTGACATCAGCAGACACTGACATCACCAAACACTGACATCATCAGACACTGACATCACCAGACACTGACAGCATCAGACACTGACGTCATCAGACACTGACATCATCAGACACTGACATCACCAGACACTGACATCATCAGACATTGACATCACCAGACACTGATGTCACCAGACACTGATATCACCAGACACTGACATCACCAGACACTGACATCATCAGACATTGACATCACCAGACTCTGATGTCAACAGACACTGATATCATCAGACACTGACATCATCAGACACTGAAATCATCAGACACTGACATCACCAGACACGGACATCATCAGACACTGACATCATCAGACACTGACAGCATCAGACACTGACATCACCAGACACGGACATCATCAGACAGGGACATCACTAGACACTGACATCACCAGACGCAAACATCACCAGACACTGACATCACCAGACACTGACATCATCAGACACTGACACCACCAGACACGGACATCATCAGACAGGGACATCACCAGACACTGACATCATCAGACACTGACACCACCAGACACTGACATCATCAGACATTGACATCACCAGACACTGATGTCACCAGACACTGATATCATCAGACACTGACATCACCATACACTGACATCATCTGATACTGACATCACCAAACACTGAAATCACCAGACACTGACATCATCAGATAAAGACATCACCAAACACTGAAATCACCAGACACGGACATCATCAGACAGAGACGTGACCAGACACTGACATCAACAAACACTGACATCATCAGACACTGATATCACCAGACATTGACATCATCAGACACTGACATCATCAGACACTGACATCATCAGACACTGATGTCATCAGACACTGACATCAACAGACACTTACATCATCAGACACTGACATCACCAGACACTGACATTATCAGGCACTGACATCACCAGACACTGATATCATCTGACATTGACATCACCAGACACTGACATCACCAAACACTGACATCATCAGACACTGACATCATCAGACACTGACATCAACAAACACGGACATCACCAAACACTGATATCACCAAACACTGACATCACCAGACACTGACAATACAAAACAATGACATCATCAGACACTGACATCACCAGACACTGATATCATCTGACATTGACATCACCAGACACTGACATCACCAAACACTGACATCATCAGACACTGACATCACCAGACACTGACATCACAAAACACTGACATCATCAGGCACTGACATCACCAGACACTGAGATCATCTGACATTGACATTACCAGGCACTGACATCACCAAACACTGACAACATCAGATACTGACATCACCAAACACTGACATCATCAGACACTGACATCACCAGACACTGACAGCACCAGACACTGACGTCATCAGACACTGACATCATCAGACACTGACATCAGCAGACACTGACATCATCAGACATTGACATCACCAGACACTGATGTCACCAGACACTGATATCACCAGACACTGACATCACCAGACACTGACATCATCAGACATTGACATCACCAGACTCTGATGTCAACAGACACTGATATCATCAGACACTGACATCATCAGACACTGAAATCATCAGACACTGACATCACCAGACACGGACATCATCAGACACTGACATCATCAGACACTGACAGCATCAGACACTGACATCACCAGACACGGACATCATCAGACAGGGACATCACTAGACACTGACATCACCAGACGCAAACATCACCAGACACTGACATCACCAGACACTGACATCATCAGACACTGACATCACCAGACACGGACATCATCAGACAGGGACATCACCAGACACTGACATCCCCAGACACTGACAGCATCAGACACTGACATCATCAGACATTGACATCACCAGACACTGATGTCACCAGACACTGACATCACCATACACTGACATCATCTGATACTGACATCACCAAACACTGAAATCACCAGACACTGACATCATCAGATAAAGACATCACCAAACACTGAAATCACCAGACACGGACATCATCAGACAGGGACATCACCAGACACTGACATCAACAAACACTGACATCATCAGACACTGATATCACCAGACATTGACATCATCAGACACTGACATCATCAGACACTGATGTCATCAGACACTGACATCAACAGACACTGACATCATCAGACACTGACATCACCAGACACTGACATCATCAGACATTGACATCACCAAACACTGAAATCACCAGACACGGACATCATCAGACAGGGACAACACCAGACACTGACATCACCAAACACTGACATCATCAGACACTGACATCACCAGACACTGACATCATCAGACAAAGTCATCACCAGATTCTGATGTCACCAGACACTGATATCATCGGACACTGACATCATCAGACACTGAAATCATCAGACACTGACATCATCAGACACTGACATCACCAGACACGGACATCATCAGACAGGGACATCACCAGACACTGACATCACCAGACACTGACATCACCAGACACGGACATCATCAGACAGGGACATCACCAGACACAGACATCACCAGACACTGACAGCATCATTCACTGACAGCATCATTCACTGATGACATCATACACTGACATTATCAGACACTGACGTCATCAGACACTGACATCACCAGACATTGACACCATCAGGCACTGACATCACCAGACACTGAGATCATCTGACATAGACTTCACCAAACACTGACATTACCATACACTGACATCATCAGACACTGACATCACCAGACACTGACATCATCAGACATTGACATCACCAGACACTGACGTCACCAGACACTGATATCATCTGACATTGACATCATCAGACACTGACATCACCATACACTGACATCATCAGACACTGACATCATCAGACACTGACATCATCTTACACTGACATCAGCAGACACGGACATCATCAGACAGGGACATCACCAGACACTGACATCACCAGACACTGACAGCATCATTCACTGACAGCATCATTCACTGACGACATCATACACTGACATCATCAGACACTGACATCACCAGACACTGACAGCATCAGACACTGACATCATCAGTCAGTGACATCACCAGACACTGACATCACCAGACACTGACAGCATCATTCACTGACAGCATCATTCACTGACGACATCATACACTGACATCATCAGACACTGACATCACCAGACACTGACAGCATCAGACACTGACATCATCAGTCACTGACGACATCATACACTGACATCACCAGACACTGACATCACCAGACACTGACAGCATCAGACACTGACATCATCAGTCACTGACGACATCAGACTCTGACATCATCAGACACTGACATCATCAGACACTGACATCATCAGACACTGAAATCATCTGACATTGAAATGAGCAGACACTGACAACACCAAACACTGACATCATCAGGCACTGACATCACCAGACACTGACATCATCAGACATTGACATCACCAAACACTGAAATCACCAGACACGGACATCATCAGACAGGGACATCACCAGACACTGACATCATCAGACAAAGGCATCACCAGATTCTGATGTCACCAGACACTGATATCATCGGACACTGACATCATCAGACACTGACATCATCAGACACTGACATCACCAGACACGGACATCATCAGACAGGGACATCATCAGACAGAGACATCACCAGACACTGACATCACCAGACCCTGACATCACCAGACACGGACATCATCAGACAGGGACATCACCAGACACAGACATCACCAGACACTGACAGCATCATTCACTGACAGCATCATTCACTGATGACATCATACACTGACATTATCAGACACTGAAATCATCAGACACTGACATCATCAGACACTGACATCACCAGACACGGACATCATCAGACAGGGACATCATCAGACAGGGACATCACCAGACACTGACATCACCAGACACTGACATCACCAGACACGGACATCATCAGACAGGGACATCACCAGACACAGACATCACCAGACACTGACAGCATCATTCACTGACAGCATCATTCACTGATGACATCATACACTGACATCATCAGACGCTGAGATCATCTGACATTGAAATCACCAGACACTGACATCACGAGACACTGACATCATCAGACACTGACATCACCAGACATTGACATCATCAGATACTGCCATCACCAAACACTGAAAACAGCAGACACTGAAATCACCAGACACTGACATCATCAGTCACTGACATCATCAGACACTGACATCACCAAACACTGATATCACCAAACACTGACATCATCAGACACTGACATCACCAGACACTGACATCATCAGACACTGACATCATCAGACACTGACATCACCAGAAACTGACATCATCTAACATTGACATCATCAGACATTGACATCATCAGACACTGACATCACCAGACACTGACATCATCAAACACTGACATCATCAGGCACTGACATCACCAGACACTGATGTCACCAGACACTGATATCATCAGACACTGAAATCACCACACACTGACATCATCAGTCACTGACATCACCAAACACTGACATCATCAGACACTGACATCATCAGACACTGACATCAACAAACACGGACATCACCAAACACTGATATCACCAAACACTGACATCACCAGACACTGACAATACAAACACTGACATCATCAGACACTGACATCATCAGACACTGACATCATCAGACACTGGCATCATCAGACGCTGACATCATCAGATGCTGAGATCATCTGACATTGAAATCACCAGACACTGACATCACCATACACTTACATCATCAGACATTGAAATCACCAGACACTGACATCATCAGACGCTGACATCACCAGATACTGATATCACCAGACACTGCCATCACCAGATACTTACATCATCAGACACTGACATCATCAGACGCTGACATCACCAGACACTGACATCATCAGACACTGACATCATCAGACAGGGACATCACCAGACACTGACAGCATCAGACACTGACATCATCAGACACTGACAGCATCATTCACTGACGACATCAGACACTGACATCATCAGACACTGACATCATCAGACACTGACATCATCAGACACTGACATCAACAAATACTGACATCATCAGACACTGACATCACCAGACATTGACATCATCAGGCACTGACATCATCAGACAGGGACATCACCAGACACTGACAGCATCAGACACTGACATCATCAGACACTGACAGCATCATTCACTGACGGCATCAGACACTGACATCATCTGACACTGACATCAGCAAACACGGACATCATCAGACAGGGATATCACCAGATACTGACATCACCAGACACTGAGATAATCTGACATTGACATCAGCAGACACTGACATCACCAAACACTGACATCATCAGACACTGACATCACCAGACACTGACATCATCAGACATTGACATCACCAGACTCTGATGTCAACAGACACTGATATCATCGGACACTGACATCATCAGACACTGACATCACCAGACACGGACATCATCAGACAGGGACATCACTAGACACTGACATCACCAGACGCTGACATCACCAGACACTGACATCACCAGACACTGACATCACCAGACACGGACATCATCAGACAGGGACATCACCAGACACTGACATCACCAGACATTGACAGCATCAGACACTGACATCATCAGACACTGACATCATCAGACACTGACATCAACTAACACTGACGTCATCAGACACTGACATCATCAGACACTGACATCAACAAACACTGACATCATCAGGCACTGACATCACCAGACACTGACATCATCAGACAGTGACATCACCAGACACTGAGATCATCTGACATAGACATCACCAGACACTGACATTACCAAACACTGACATCATCAGACACTGACATCACCAGACACTGACATCATCAGACATTGACATCACCAGACACTGATGTCTCCAGACACTGATATCTTCAGACACTGACATCACCATACACTGACATCATCTGATACTGACATCACCAAACACTGAAATCACCAGACACTGACATCATCAGATAAAGACATCACCAAACACTGAAATCACCAGACACGGACATCATCAGACAGGGACATCACCAGACACTGACATCAACAAACACTGACATCATCAGACACTGATATCACCAGACATTGACATCATCAGACACTGATGTCACCAGACACTGATCTCATCAGACACTGACATCACCATACACTGACATCATCTGATCCTGACATCATCAGACACTGACATCACCAGACACTGACATCATCAGACACTGACATCACCAGACACTGAGATCATCTGACATAGACTTCACCAGACACTGACATTACCATACACTGACATCATCAGACACTGACATCACCAGACACTGACATCATCAGACATTGACATCACCAGACACTGACGTCACCAGACACTGATATCATCTGACATTGACATCATCAGACACTGACATCACCATACACTGACATCATCAGACACTGACATCATCAGACACTGACATCAGCAGACACGGACATCATCAGACAGGGACATCACCAGACACTGACATCACCAGACACTGACAGCATCATTCACTGACAGCATCATTCACTGACGACATCATACACTGACATCATCAGACACTGACATCACCAGACACTGACAGCATCAGACACTGACATCATCAGTCACTGACATCACCAGACACTGACATCACCAGACACTGACAGCATCATTCACTGACAGCATCATTCACTGACGACATCATACACTGACATCATCAGTCACTGACGACATCAGACACTGACATCATCAGACACTGACATCATCAGACACTGACATCACCAGACACTGAGATCATCTGACATTGAAAAGAGCAGACACTGACAACACCAAACACTGACATCATGAGGCACTGACATCACCAGACACTGACATCATCAGGCACTGACATCACCAAACACTGAAATCAGCAGACACTGAAATCAGCAGACACTGACATCATCAGTCACTGACATCACCAAACTCTGACTTCACCAAACACTGACATCATCAGACACAGACATCACCAGACACTGACATCATCAGACATTGACATCACCAGACACTGATGTCACCAGACACTGATATCATCAGACACTGACATCACCACACACTGACATCATCAGATACTGACATTACCAAACACTGAAATCAGCAGTCACTGAAATCAGCAGACACTGACATCATCAGTCACTGACATCACCAAACACTGACATCATCAGACACTGACATCATCAGACACTGACATCAACAAACACGGACATCACCAAACACTGACATCACCAAACACTGACATCACCAGACACTGACAATACAAAACACTGACATCATCAGACACTGACATCATCAGACACTGACATCATCAGGTACTGACATCATCAGACACTGGCATCATCAGACGCTGACATCATCAGATGCTGAGATCATCTGACATTGAAATCACCAGACACTGACATCATCAGACACTGACATCACCAGACACTGACATCATCAGATACTGCCATCACCAAACACTGAAAACAGCAGACACTGAAATCACCAGACACTGACATCATCAGTCACTTACATCACCAGACACTGATCATCAGACACTGACATCACCAGACACTGACACCATCAGACACTGACATCATCAGATACTGACATCAGCAGACACTGACATCATCAGACACTGATATCACCAGACACTGACATCATCAGACAGGGACATCACCAGACACTGACAGCATCAGACACTGACATGATCAGACACTGACATCATCAGTCACTGACGACATCAGACTCTGACATCATCAGACACTGACATCATCAGACACTGACATCATCAGACACTGACATCACCAGACACTGACATCACCAGACACTGAGATCATCTGACATTGAAATGAGCAGACCCTGACAACACCAAACACTGACATCATCAGGCACTGACATCACCAGACACTGACATCATCAGACATTGACATCACCAAACACTGAAATCACCAGACACGGACATCATCAGACAGGGACATCACCAGACACTGACATCACCAAACACTGACATCATCAGACACTGACATCACCAGACACTGACATCATCAGACAAAGGCATCACCAGATTCTGATGTCACCAGACACTGATATCATCGGACACTGACATCATCAGACACTGACATCATCAGACACTGACATCACCAGACACGGACATCATCAGACAATGACATCATCAGACAGAGACATCACCAGACACTGACATCACCAGACACGGACATCATCAGACAGGGACATCACCAGACACAGACATCACCAGACACTGACAGCATCATTCACTGACAGCATCATTCACTGATGACATCATACACTGACATTATCAGACACTGAAATCATCAGACACTGACATCATCAGACACTGACATCAGCAGACACGTACATCATCAGACAGGGACATCATCAGACAGGGACATCACCAGACACTGACATCACCAGACACTGACATCACCAGACAGGGACATCACCAGACACAGACATCACCAGACACTGACAGCATCATTCACTGACAGCATCATTCACTGATGACATCATACACTGACATTATCAGACACTGACGTCATCAGGCACTGACATCACCAGACACTGAGATCATCTGACATTGACATCACCAGGCACTGACATCACCACACACTGACATCATCAGATACTGACATTACCAAACACTGAAATCAGCATTCACTGAAATCAGCAGACACTGACATCATCAGACACTGACATCATCAGACATTGACATCACCAGACACTGATGTCACCAGACACTGATATCATCAGACACTGACATCACCACACACTGACATCATCAGATACTGACATTACCAAACACTGAAATCAGCATTCACTGAAATCAGCAGACACTGACATCATCAGTCACTGACATCACCAAACACTGACATCATCAGACACTGACATCATCAGACACTGACATCAACAAACAGGGACATCACCAAACACTGACATCACCAAACACTGACATCACCAGACACTGACAATACAAAACACTGACATCATCAGACACTGACATCATCAGACACTGACATCATCAGGTACTGACATCATCAGACACTGGCATCATCAGACGCTGACATCATCAGATGCTGAGATCATCTGACATTGAAATCACCAGACACTGACATCATCAGACACTGACATCACCAGACACTGACATCATCAGATACTGCCATCACCAAACACTGAAAACAGCAGACACTGAAATCACCAGACACTGACATCATCAGTCACTTACATCACCAGACACTGATCATCAGACACTGACATCACCAGACACTGACACCATCAGACACTGACATCATCAGATACTGACATCAGCAGACACTGACATCATCAGACACTGATATCACCAGACACTGACATCATCAGACAGGGACATCACCAGACACTGACAGCATCAGACACTGACATGATCAGACACTGACATCATCAGTCACTGACGACATCAGACTCTGACATCATCAGACACTGACATCATCAGACACTGACATCATCAGACACTGACATCACCAGACACTGACATCACCAGACACTGAGATCATCTGACATTGAAATGAGCAGACCCTGACAACACCAAACACTGACATCATCAGGCACTGACATCACCAGACACTGACATCATCAGACATTGACATCACCAAACACTGAAATCACCAGACACGGACATCATCAGACAGGGACATCACCAGACACTGACATCACCAAACACTGACATCATCAGACACTGACATCACCAGACACTGACATCATCAGACAAAGGCATCACCAGATTCTGATGTCACCAGACACTGATATCATCGGACACTGACATCATCAGACACTGACATCATCAGACACTGACATCACCAGACACGGACATCATCAGACAATGACATCATCAGACAGAGACATCACCAGACACTGACATCACCAGACACGGACATCATCAGACAGGGACATCACCAGACACAGACATCACCAGACACTGACAGCATCATTCACTGACAGCATCATTCACTGATGACATCATACACTGACATTATCAGACACTGAAATCATCAGACACTGACATCATCAGACACTGACATCAGCAGACACGTACATCATCAGACAGGGACATCATCAGACAGGGACATCACCAGACACTGACATCACCAGACAGGGACATCACCAGACACAGACATCACCAGACACTGACAGCATCATTCACTGACAGCATCTTTCACTGATGACATCATACACTGACATTATCAGACACTGACATCACCAGACACTGACATCATCAGACATTGACATCACCAGACACTGATGTCTCCAGACACTGATATCTTCAGACACTGACATCACCATACACTGACATCATCTGATACTGACATCACCAAACACTGAAATCACCAGACACTGACATCATCAGATAAAGACATCACCAAACACTGAAATCACCAGACACGGACATCATCAGACAGGGACATCACCAGACACTGACATCAACAAACACTGACATCATCAGACACTGATATCACCAGACATTGACATCATCAGACACTGATGTCACCAGACACTGATCTCATCAGACACTGACATCACCATACACTGACATCATCTGATCCTGACATCATCAGACACTGACATCACCAGACACTGACATCATCAGACACTGACATCACCAGACACTGAGATCATCTGACATAGACTTCACCAGACACTGACATTACCATACACTGACATCATCAGACACTGACATCACCAGACACTGACATCATCAGACATTGACATCACCAGACACTGACGTCACCAGACACTGATATCATCTGACATTGACATCATCAGACACTGACATCACCATACACTGACATCATCAGACACTGACATCATCAGACACTGACATCAGCAGACACGGACATCATCAGACAGGGACATCACCAGACACTGACATCACCAGACACTGACAGCATCATTCACTGACAGCATCATTCACTGACGACATCATACACTGACATCATCAGACACTGACATCACCAGACACTGACAGCATCAGACACTGACATCATCAGTCACTGACATCACCAGACACTGACATCACCAGACACTGACAGCATCATTCACTGACAGCATCATTCACTGACGACATCATACACTGACATCATCAGTCACTGACGACATCAGACACTGACATCATCAGACACTGACATCATCAGACACTGACATCACCAGACACTGAGATCATCTGACATTGAAAAGAGCAGACACTGACAACACCAAACACTGACATCATGAGGCACTGACATCACCAGACACTGACATCATCAGGCACTGACATCACCAAACACTGAAATCAGCAGACACTGAAATCAGCAGACACTGACATCATCAGTCACTGACATCACCAAACTCTGACTTCACCAAACACTGACATCATCAGACACAGACATCACCAGACACTGACATCATCAGACATTGACATCACCAGACACTGATGTCACCAGACACTGATATCATCAGACACTGACATCACCACACACTGACATCATCAGATACTGACATTACCAAACACTGAAATCAGCAGTCACTGAAATCAGCAGACACTGACATCATCAGTCACTGACATCACCAAACACTGACATCATCAGACACTGACATCATCAGACACTGACATCAACAAACACGGACATCACCAAACACTGACATCACCAAACACTGACATCACCAGACACTGACAATACAAAACACTGACATCATCAGACACTGACATCATCAGACACTGACATCATCAGGTACTGACATCATCAGACACTGGCATCATCAGACGCTGACATCATCAGATGCTGAGATCATCTGACATTGAAATCACCAGACACTGACATCATCAGACACTGACATCACCAGACACTGACATCATCAGATACTGCCATCACCAAACACTGAAAACAGCAGACACTGAAATCACCAGACACTGACATCATCAGTCACTTACATCACCAGACACTGATCATCAGACACTGACATCACCAGACACTGACACCATCAGACACTGACATCATCAGATACTGACATCAGCAGACACTGACATCATCAGACACTGATATCACCAGACACTGACATCATCAGACAGGGACATCACCAGACACTGACAGCATCAGACACTGACATGATCAGACACTGACATCATCAGTCACTGACGACATCAGACTCTGACATCATCAGACACTGACATCATCAGACACTGACATCATCAGACACTGACATCACCAGACACTGACATCACCAGACACTGAGATCATCTGACATTGAAATGAGCAGACCCTGACAACACCAAACACTGACATCATCAGGCACTGACATCACCAGACACTGACATCATCAGACATTGACATCACCAAACACTGAAATCACCAGACACGGACATCATCAGACAGGGACATCACCAGACACTGACATCACCAAACACTGACATCATCAGACACTGACATCACCAGACACTGACATCATCAGACAAAGGCATCACCAGATTCTGATGTCACCAGACACTGATATCATCGGACACTGACATCATCAGACACTGACATCATCAGACACTGACATCACCAGACACGGACATCATCAGACAATGACATCATCAGACAGAGACATCACCAGACACTGACATCACCAGACACGGACATCATCAGACAGGGACATCACCAGACACAGACATCACCAGACACTGACAGCATCATTCACTGACAGCATCATTCACTGATGACATCATACACTGACATTATCAGACACTGAAATCATCAGACACTGACATCATCAGACACTGACATCAGCAGACACGTACATCATCAGACAGGGACATCATCAGACAGGGACATCACCAGACACTGACATCACCAGACACTGACATCACCAGACAGGGACATCACCAGACACAGACATCACCAGACACTGACAGCATCATTCACTGACAGCATCATTCACTGATGACATCATACACTGACATTATCAGACACTGACGTCATCAGGCACTGACATCACCAGACACTGAGATCATCTGACATTGACATCACCAGGCACTGACATCACCACACACTGACATCATCAGATACTGACATTACCAAACACTGAAATCAGCATTCACTGAAATCAGCAGACACTGACATCATCAGACACTGACATCATCAGACATTGACATCACCAGACACTGATGTCACCAGACACTGATATCATCAGACACTGACATCACCACACACTGACATCATCAGATACTGACATTACCAAACACTGAAATCAGCATTCACTGAAATCAGCAGACACTGACATCATCAGTCACTGACATCACCAAACACTGACATCATCAGACACTGACATCATCAGACACTGACATCAACAAACAGGGACATCACCAAACACTGACATCACCAAACACTGACATCACCAGACACTGACAATACAAAACACTGACATCATCAGACACTGACATCATCAGACACTGACATCATCAGGTACTGACATCATCAGACACTGGCATCATCAGACGCTGACATCATCAGATGCTGAGATCATCTGACATTGAAATCACCAGACACTGACATCATCAGACACTGACATCACCAGACACTGACATCATCAGATACTGCCATCACCAAACACTGAAAACAGCAGACACTGAAATCACCAGACACTGACATCATCAGTCACTTACATCACCAGACACTGATCATCAGACACTGACATCACCAGACACTGACACCATCAGACACTGACATCATCAGATACTGACATCAGCAGACACTGACATCATCAGACACTGATATCACCAGACACTGACATCATCAGACAGGGACATCACCAGACACTGACAGCATCAGACACTGACATGATCAGACACTGACATCATCAGTCACTGACGACATCAGACTCTGACATCATCAGACACTGACATCATCAGACACTGACATCATCAGACACTGACATCACCAGACACTGAGATCACCAGACACTGAGATCATCTGACATTGAAATGAGCAGACCCTGACAACACCAAACACTGACATCATCAGGCACTGACATCACCAGACACTGACATCATCAGACATTGACATCACCAAACACTGAAATCACCAGACACGGACATCATCAGACAGGGACATCACCAGACACTGACATCACCAAACACTGACATCATCAGACACTGACATCACCAGACACTGACATCATCAGACAAAGGCATCACCAGATTCTGATGTCACCAGACACTGATATCATCGGACACTGACATCATCAGACACTGACATCATCAGACACTGACATCACCAGACACGGACATCATCAGACAATGACATCATCAGACAGAGACATCACCAGACACTGACATCACCAGACACGGACATCATCAGACAGGGACATCACCAGACACAGACATCACCAGACACTGACAGCATCATTCACTGACAGCATCATTCACTGATGACATCATACACTGACATTATCAGACACTGAAATCATCAGACACTGACATCATCAGACACTGACATCAGCAGACACGTACATCATCAGACAGGGACATCATCAGACAGGGACATCACCAGACACTGACATCACCAGACACTGACATCACCAGACAGGGACATCACCAGACACAGACATCACCAGACACTGACAGCATCATTCACTGACAGCATCATTCACTGATGACATCATACACTGACATTATCAGACACTGACGTCATCAGGCACTGACATCACCAGACACTGAGATCATCTGACATTGACATCACCAGGCACTGACATCACCAAACACTGACAACATCAGATACTGACATCACCAGACACTGACATCATCAGACACTGACATCATCAGGTACAGACATCACCAAACACTGAAATCACCAGACACGGACATCATCAGACAGGGACATCACCAGACACTGACATCACCAAACACTGACATCATCAGACACTGATATCACCAGACATTGACATCATCAGACACTGACATCATCAGATACTGACGACACCAGACACTGACATCACCAAACACTGACATCATCAGGCACTGACATCATCAAACACTGACATTATCTGACACTGACATCACCAGACACTGCCATCACCAAACACTGACATCATCAGACACTGACATCACCAGACACTGACATCATCAGACATTGGCATCACCAGACTCTGATGTCACCAGACACTGATATCATCGGACACTGACATCATCAGACACTAAAATCACCAGACACTGACATCATCAGACACTGACATCACCAGACAGGGACATCATCAGACAGGGACATCACGAGACACGGACATCACCAGACACTGACATCACCAGACACAGACATCATCAGACAGGGACATCACCAGACACAGACATCACCAGACACTGACAGCATCATTCACTCACAGCATCATTCACTGACGACATCATACACTGATATTATCAGACACTGACGTCATCAGACACTGACATCAACAAATACTGACATCATCAGACACTGACATCACCAGACACTGACATCATCAGACACTGACATCACCAGACACTGAGATCATCTGACATTGACATCACCAGACACTGATATCATCAGACACTGACATCACCAGACACTGACATCATCAGATACTGACATTACCAAACACTAAAATCAGCAGTCACTGAAATCAGCAGACACTGACATCATCAGTCACTGACATCACCAAACACTGACATCATCAGACACTGACATCATCAGACACTGACATCAACAAACACGGACATCACCAAACACTGATATCACCAAACACTGACATCACCAGACACTGACAATACAAACACTGACATCATCAGACACTGACATCATCAGACACTGACATCATCAGGTACTGACATCATCAGGCACTGGCATCATCAGACGCTGACATCATCAGACGCTGACATCACCAGACACTGACATCACCAGACGCTGACATCACCAGACACTGCCATCACCAGACACTGACATCATCAGACACTGACATCACCAGACACTGACATCATCAGACACTGACATCATCAGACAGGGACATCACCAGACACTGACAGCATCAGACACTGACATCATCAGACACTGACAGCATCATTCACTGACGACATCAGACACTGACATCATCAGACACTGACATCATCAGACACTGACGTCATCAGACACTGACATCAACAAATACTGACATCATCAGACACTGACATCACCAGACATTGACATCATCAGGCACTGACATCACCAGCCACTGAGATCATCTGACATTGACATCACCAGACACTGAAATCATCAGACACTGACATCACCAGACACTGACATCATCAGACACTGACATCATCAGACAGGGACATCACCAGACACTGACAGCATCAGACACTGACATCAACAAACACTGACATCACCAGACACTGACATCATCTGACATTGATATCACCAGACCCTGATTTCACCAGACACTGATATCATCAGACACTGACATCACCAGATACTGACATCATCAGATACAGACATCACCAAACACTGAAATCACCAGACACGGACATCATCAGACAGGGATATCACCAGACATTGACATCACCAGACACTGACAGCATCAGACACTGACGTCATCAGACACTGACATCATCAGACACTGATATCACCAGACACTGACATCATCAGACATTGACATCACCAGACACTGATGTCACCAGACACTGATATCACCAGACACTGACATCACCAGACACTGACATCATCAGACATTGACATCACCAGACTCTGATGTCAACAGACACTGATATCATCAGACACTGAAATCATCAGACACTGACATCACCAGACACGGACATCATCAGACACTGACATCATCAGACACTGACAGCATCAGACACTGACATCACCAGACACGGACATCATCAGACAGGGACATCACTAGACACTGACATCACCAGACACTGACATCACCAGACACTGACATCACCAGACAGGGACATCACCAGACACTGACAGCATCAGACACTGACATCATCACACACTGACATCATCAGACACTGACATCAATTAACACTGACATCATCAGACACTGACATCATCAGACACTGACATCAACAAACACTGACATCATTAGACACTGACATCACCAGACACTGACATCATCAGACAGTGACATCACCAGACACTGAGATCATCTGACATAGACATCACCAGACACTGACATTACCAAACACTGACATCATCAGACACTGACATCACCAGACACTGACATCATCAGACATTGACATCACCAGACACTGATGTCACCAGACTATGATATCATCAGACACTGACATCACCATACACTGACATCATCTGATACTGACATCACCAAACACTGAAATCACCAGACACTGACATCATCAGATAAAGACATCACCAAACACTGAAATCACCAGACACGGACATCATCAGACAGGGACATCACCAGACACTGACATCAACAAACACTGACATCATCAGACACTGATATCACCAGACATTGACATCATCAGACACTGACATCATCAGACACTGACGTCATCAGACACTGACATCAACAGACACTGACATCATCAGACACGGACATCATCAGATACTGACCTCATCAGACACTGACATCACCAGACACTGAGATCATCTGACATTGAAATCAGCAGACACTGACAACACCAAACACTGACATCATCAGGCACTGACATCACCAGACACTGACATCATCTGACATTGACATCAGCAGACACTGACATCACCAAACACTGACATCATCAGACACTGACATCACCAGACACTGACAGCATCAGACACTGACGTCATCAGACACTGACATCATCAGACACTGACATCACCAGACACTGACATCATCAGACATTGACATCACCAGACACTGATGTCACCAGACACTGATATCACCAGACACTGACATCACCAGACACTGACATCATCAGACATTGACATCACCAGACTCTGATGTCAACAGACACTGATATCATCAGACACTGACATCATCAGACACTGAAATCATCAGACACTGACATCACCAGACACGGACATCATCAGACACTGACATCATCAGACACTGACAGCATCAGACACTGACATCACCAGACACGGACATCATCAGACAGGGACATCACTAGACACTGACATCACCAGACGCAAACATCACCAGACACTGACATCACCAGACACTGACATCATCAGACACTGACACCACCAGACACGGACATCATCAGACAGGGACATCACCAGACACTGACATCATCAGACACTGACACCACCAGACACTGACATCATCAGACATTGACATCACCAGACACTGATGTCACCAGACACTGATATCATCAGACACTGACATCACCATACACTGACATCATCTGATACTGACATCACCAAACACTGAAATCACCAGACACTGACATCATCAGATAAAGACATCACCAAACACTGAAATCACCAGACACGGACATCATCAGACAGAGACGTGACCAGACACTGACATCAACAAACACTGACATCATCAGACACTGATATCACCAGACATTGACATCATCAGACACTGACATCATCAGACACTGACATCATCAGACACTGATGTCATCAGACACTGACATCAACAGACACTTACATCATCAGACACTGACATCACCAGACACTGACATTATCAGGCACTGACATCACCAGACACTGATATCATCTGACATTGACATCACCAGACACTGACATCACCAAACACTGACATCATCAGACACTGACATCATCAGACACTGACATCAACAAACACGGACATCACCAAACACTGATATCACCAAACACTGACATCACCAGACACTGACAATACAAAACAATGACATCATCAGACACTGACATCACCAGACACTGATATCATCTGACATTGACATCACCAGACACTGACATCACCAAACACTGACATCATCAGACACTGACATCACCAGACACTGACATCACAAAACACTGACATCATCAGGCACTGACATCACCAGACACTGAGATCATCTGACATTGACATTACCAGGCACTGACATCACCAAACACTGACAACATCAGATACTGACATCACCAAACACTGACATCATCAGACACTGACATCACCAGACACTGACAGCATCAGACACTGACGTCATCAGACACTGACATCATCAGACACTGACATCACCAGACACTGACATCATCAGACATTGACATCACCAGACACTGATGTCACCAGACACTGATATCACCAGACACTGACATCACCAGACACTGACATCATCAGACATTGACATCACCAGACTCTGATGTCAACAGACACTGATATCATCAGACACTGACATCATCAGACACTGAAATCATCAGACACTGACATCACCAGACACGGACATCATCAGACACTGACATCATCAGACACTGACAGCATCAGACACTGACATCACCAGACACGGACATCATCAGACAGGGACATCACTAGACACTGACATCACCAGACGCAAACATCACCAGACACTGACATCACCAGACACTGACATCATCAGACACTGACATCACCAGACACGGACATCATCAGACAGGGACATCACCAGACACTGACATCCCCAGACACTGACAGCATCAGACACTGACATCATCAGACATTGACATCACCAGACACTGATGTCACCAGACACTGATATCATCAGACACTGACATCACCATACACTGACATCATCTGATACTGACATCACCAAACACTGAAATCACCAGACACTGACATCATCAGATAAAGACATCACCAAACACTGAAATCACCAGACACGGACATCATCAGACAGGGACATCACCAGACACTGACATCAACAAACACTGACATCATCAGACACTGATATCACCAGACATTGACATCATCAGACACTGACATCATCAGACACTGACGTCATCAGACACTGACATCAACAGACACTGACATCATCAGACACGGACATCATCAGATACTGACCTCATCAGACACTGACATCACCAGACACTGAGATCATCTGACATTGAAATCAGCAGACACTGACAACACCAAACACTGACATCATCAGGCACTGACATCACCAGACACTGACATCATCTGACATTGACATCAGCAGACACTGACATCACCAAACACTGACATCATCAGACACTGACATCACCAGACACTGACAGCATCAGACACTGACGTCATCAGACACTGACATCATCAGACACTGACATCACCAGACACTGACATCATCAGACATTGACATCACCAGACACTGATGTCACCAGACACTGATATCACCAGACACTGACATCACCAGACACTGACATCATCAGACATTGACATCACCAGACTCTGATGTCAACAGACACTGATATCATCAGACACTGACATCATCAGACACTGAAATCATCAGACACTGACATCACCAGACACGGACATCATCAGACACTGACATCATCAGACACTGACAGCATCAGACACTGACATCACCAGACACGGACATCATCAGACAGGGACATCACTAGACACTGACATCACCAGACGCAAACATCACCAGACACTGACATCACCAGACACTGACATCATCAGACACTGACACCACCAGACACGGACATCATCAGACAGGGACATCACCAGACACTGACATCATCAGACACTGACACCACCAGACACTGACATCATCAGACATTGACATCACCAGACACTGATGTCACCAGACACTGATATCATCAGACACTGACATCACCATACACTGACATCATCTGATACTGACATCACCAAACACTGAAATCACCAGACACTGACATCATCAGATAAAGACATCACCAAACACTGAAATCACCAGACACGGACATCATCAGACAGAGACGTGACCAGACACTGACATCAACAAACACTGACATCATCAGACACTGATATCACCAGACATTGACATCATCAGACACTGACATCATCAGACACTGACATCATCAGACACTGATGTCATCAGACACTGACATCAACAGACACTTACATCATCAGACACTGACATCACCAGACACTGACATTATCAGGCACTGACATCACCAGACACTGATATCATCTGACATTGACATCACCAGACACTGACATCACCAAACACTGACATCATCAGACACTGACATCATCAGACACTGACATCAACAAACACGGACATCACCAAACACTGATATCACCAAACACTGACATCACCAGACACTGACAATACAAAACAATGACATCATCAGACACTGACATCACCAGACACTGATATCATCTGACATTGACATCACCAGACACTGACATCACCAAACACTGACATCATCAGACACTGACATCACCAGACACTGACATCACAAAACACTGACATCATCAGGCACTGACATCACCAGACACTGAGATCATCTGACATTGACATTACCAGGCACTGACATCACCAAACACTGACAACATCAGATACTGACATCACCAAACACTGACATCATCAGACACTGACATCACCAGACACTGACAGCATCAGACACTGACGTCATCAGACACTGACATCATCAGACACTGACATCACCAGACACTGACATCATCAGACATTGACATCACCAGACACTGATGTCACCAGACACTGATATCACCAGACACTGACATCACCAGACACTGACATCATCAGACATTGACATCACCAGACTCTGATGTCAACAGACACTGATATCATCAGACACTGACATCATCAGACACTGAAATCATCAGACACTGACATCACCAGACACGGACATCATCAGACACTGACATCATCAGACACTGACAGCATCAGACACTGACATCACCAGACACGGACATCATCAGACAGGGACATCACTAGACACTGACATCACCAGACGCAAACATCACCAGACACTGACATCACCAGACACTGACATCATCAGACACTGACATCACCAGACACGGACATCATCAGACAGGGACATCACCAGACACTGACATCCCCAGACACTGACAGCATCAGACACTGACATCATCAGACATTGACATCACCAGACACTGATGTCACCAGACACTGATATCATCAGACACTGACATCACCATACACTGACATCATCTGATACTGACATCACCAAACACTGAAATCACCAGACACTGACATCATCAGATAAAGACATCACCAAACACTGAAATCACCAGACACGGACATCATCAGACAGGGACATCACCAGACACTGACATCAACAAACACTGACATCATCAGACACTGATATCACCAGACATTGACATCATCAGACACTGACATCATCAGACACTGATGTCATCAGACACTGACATCAACAGACACTGACATCATCAGACACTGACATCACCAGACACTGACATCATCAGACATTGACATCACCAAACACTGAAATCACCAGACACGGACATCATCAGACAAAGGCATCACCAGATTCTGATGTCACCAGACACTGATATCATCGGACACTGACATCATCAGACACTGAAATCATCAGACACTGACATCATCAGACACTGACATCACCAGACACGGACATCATCAGACAGGGACATCATCAGACAGGGACATCACCAGACACTGACATCACCAGACACTGACATCACCAGACACGGACATCATCAGACAGGGACATCACCAGACACAGACATCACCAGACACTGACAGCATCATTCACTGACAGCATCATTCACTGATGACATCATACACTGACATTATCAGACACTGACGTCATCAGACACTGACATCACCAGACATTGACACCATCAGGCACTGACATCACCAGACACTGAGATCATCTGACATAGACTTCACCAAACACTGACATTACCATACACTGACATCATCAGACACTGACATCACCAGACACTGACATCATCAGACATTGACATCACCAGACACTGACGTCACCAGACACTGATATCATCTGACATTGACATCATCAGACACTGACATCACCATACACTGACATCATCAGACACTGACATCATCAGACACTGACATCATCTTACACTGACATCAGCAGACACGGACATCATCAGACAGGGACATCACCAGACACTGACATCACCAGACACTGACAGCATCATTCACTGACAGCATCATTCACTGACGACATCATACACTGACATCATCAGACACTGACATCACCAGACACTGACAGCATCAGACACTGACATCATCAGTCACTGACATCACCAGACACTGACATCACCAGACACTGACAGCATCATTCACTGACAGCATCATTCACTGACGACATCATACACTGACATCATCAGACACTGACATCACCAGACACTGACAGCATCAGACACTGACATCATCAGTCACTGACGACATCATACACTGACATCACCAGACACTGACATCACCAGACACTGACAGCATCAGACACTGACATCATCAGTCACTGACGACATCAGACTCTGACATCATCAGACACTGACATCATCAGACACTGACATCATCAGACACTGACATCACCAGACACTGAAATCATCTGACATTGAAATGAGCAGACACTGACAACACCAAACACTGACATCATCAGGCACTGACATCACCAGACACTGACATCATCAGACATTGACATCACCAAACACTGAAATCACCAGACACGGACATCATCAGACAGGGACATCACCAGACACTGACATCATCAGACAAAGGCATCACCAGATTCTGATGTCACCAGACACTGATATCATCGGACACTGACATCATCAGACACTGACATCATCAGACACTGACATCACCAGACACGGACATCATCAGACAGGGACATCATCAGACAGAGACATCACCAGACACTGACATCACCAGACCCTGACATCACCAGACACGGACATCATCAGACAGGGACATCACCAGACACAGACATCACCAGACACTGACAGCATCATTCACTGACAGCATCATTCACTGATGACATCATACACTGACATTATCAGACACTGAAATCATCAGACACTGACATCATCAGACACTGACATCACCAGACACGGACATCATCAGACAGGGACATCATCAGACAGGGACATCACCAGACACTGACATCACCAGACACTGACATCACCAGACACGGACATCATCAGACAGGGACATCACCAGACACAGACATCACCAGACACTGACAGCATCATTCACTGACAGCATCATTCACTGATGACATCATACACTGACATTATCAGACACTGACGTCATCAGGCACTGACATCACCAGACACTGAGATCATCTGACATTGACATCACCAGGCATTGACATCACCAAACACTAACAACATCAGATACTGACATCACCAGACACTGACATCATCAGACACTGACATCATCAGGTACAGACATCACCAAACACTGAAATCACCAGACACGGACATCATCAGACAGGGACATCACCAGACACTGACATCACCAAACACTGACATCATCAGACACTGATATCACCAGACATTGACATCATCAGACACTGACATCATCAGATACTGACGTCACCAGACACTGACATCACCAAACACTGACATCATCAGGCACTGACATCATCAGACACTGACATTATCTGACACTGACATCACCAGACACTGCCATCACCAAACACTGACATCATCAGACACTGACATCACCAGACACTGACATCATCAGACATTGGCATCACCAGACTCTGATGTCACCAGACACTGATATCATCGGACACTGACATCATCAGACACTAAAATCACCAGACACAGACATCACCAGACACTGACAGCATCATTCACTCACAGCATCATTCACTGACGACATCATACACTGATATTATCAGACACTGACGTCATCAGACACTGACATCAACAAATACTGACATCATCAGACACTGACATCACCAGACACTGACATCATCAGACACTGACATCACCAGACACTGAGATCATCTGACATTGACATCACCAGGCACTGACATCACCAAACACTGACATCATCAGATACTGACATCACCAGACACTGACATCATCAGACATTGACATCACCAGACACTGACATCAACAAACACGGACATCACCAAACACAGATATCACCAAACACTGACATCACCAGACACTGACAACACCAAACACTGACATCATCAGACACTGACGTCCCGAGAAACTGACATCATCAGACACTGACATCATCAGACACTGACATCATCAGACACTGGCATCATCAGACGCTGACATCATCAGACGCTGACATCACCAGACACTGACATCATCAGTTACTGACATCACCAGACACTGACATCATCAGACACTGACATCACAAAACACTGACATCACCAGACACTGACATCACCAGACACTGACATCACCAGACACTGACATCATCTGACACTGACATCATCAGACACTGACATCACAAAACACTGACATCACCAGACACTGACATCACCAGACACTGACATCACCAGACACTGACATCATCTGACACTGACATCACAAAACACTGACATCATTAGACACTGACATCACCAGACACTGACATCATCAGACATTGACATCACCAGACACTGATGTCACCAGACACTGATGTCATCAGACACTGACATCATCAGACACTGACATCATCAGATACAGACATCAACAGACACTGAAATCACCAGACACGGACATCATCAGACAGGGATATCACCAGACACTGACATCACCAAACACTGATATCATCAGACACTGACATCACCAGACACTGACATCATCAAACACTGACATCATCAGACATTGACATCATCAGACATTGACATCATCAGACACTGACATCACCAGATACTGACATCACCAGATACTGACATCACCAGACACTGACATCACCAGACACTGACAGCATCAGACACTGACATCATCAGTCACTGACGACATCATACACTGACATCATCAGACACTGACATCACCAGACACTGACATCACCAGACCCTGACATCACCAGACACGGACATCATCAGACAGGGACATCACCAGACACAGACATCACCAGACACTGACAGCATCATTCACTGACAGCATCATTCACTGATGACATCATACACTGACATTATCAGACACTGAAATCATCAGACACTGACATCATTAGACACTGACATCACCAGACACGGACATCATCAGACAGGGACATCATCAGACAGGGACATCACCAGACACTGACATCACCAGACACTGACATCACCAGACACGGACATCATCAGACAGGGACATCACCAGACACAGACATCACCAGACACTGACAGCATCATTCACTGACAGCATCATTCACTAATGACATCATACACTGACATTATCAGACACTGACGTCATCAGGCACTGACATCACCAGACACTGAGATCATCTGACATTGACATCACCAGGCATTGACATCACCAAACACTAACAACATCAGATACTGACATCACCAGACACTGACATCATCAGACACTGACATCATCAGGTACAGACATCACCAAACACTGAAATCACCAGACACGGACATCATCAGACAGGGACATCACCAGACACTGACATCACCAAACACTGACATCATCAGACACTGATATCACCAGACATTGACATCATCAGACACTGACATCATCAGATACTGACGTCACCAGACACTGACATCACCAAACACTGACATCATCAGGCACTGACATCATCAGACACTGACATTATCTGACACTGACATCACCAGACACTGCCATCACCAAACACTGACATCATCAGACACTGACATCACCAGACACTGACATCATCAGACATTGGCATCACCAGACTCTGATGTCACCAGACACTGATATCATCGGACACTGACATCATCAGACACTAAAATCACCAGACACAGACATCACCAGACACTGACAGCATCATTCACTCACAGCATCATTCACTGACGACATCATACACTGATATTATCAGACACTGACGTCATCAGACACTGACATCAACAAATACTGACATCATCAGACACTGACATCACCAGACACTGACATCATCAGACACTGACATCACCAGACACTGAGATCATCTGACATTGACATCACCAGGCACTGACATCACCAAACACTGACATCATCAGATACTGACAACACCAGACACTGACATCATCAGACATTGACATCACCAGACACTGACATCAACAAACACGGACATCACCAAACACTGATATCACCAAACACTGACATCACCAGACACTGACAACACCAAACACTGACATCATCAGACACTGACGTCCCGAGAAACTGACATCATCAGACACTGACATCATCAGACACTGGCATCATCAGACGCTGACATCATCAGACGCTGACATCACCAGACACTGACATCATCAGTTACTGACATCACCAGACACTGACATCATCAGACACTGACATCACAAAACACTGACATCACCAGACACTGACATCACCAGACACTGACATCACCAGACACTGACATCATCTGACACTGACATCATCAGACACTGACATCACAAAACACTGACATCACCAGACACTGACATCACCAGACACTGACATCACCAGACACTGACATCATCTGACACTGACATCACAAAACACTGACATCATTAGACACTGACATCACCAGACACTGACATCATCAGACATTGACATCACCAGACACTGATGTCACCAGACACTGATGTCATCAGACACTGACATCATCAGACACTGACATCATCAGATACAGACATCAACAGACACTGAAATCACCAGACACGGACATCATCAGACAGGGATATCACCAGACACTGACATCACCAAACACTGATATCATCAGACACTGACATCACCAGACACTGACATCATCAAACACTGACATCATCAGACATTGACATCATCAGACATTGACATCATCAGACACTGACATCACCAGATACTGACATCACCAGATACTGACATCACCAGACACTGACATCACCAGACACTGACAGCATCAGACACTGACATCATCAGTCACTGACGACATCATACACTGACATCATCAGACACTGACATCATCAGACACTGACATCATCAGACGCTGAGATCATCTGACATTGAAATCACCAGACACTGACATCACGAGACACTGACATCATCAGACACTGACATCACCAGACATTGACATCATCAGATACTGCCATCACCAAACACTGAAAACAGCAGACACTGAAATCACCAGACACTGACATCATCAGTCACTGACATCATCAGACACTGACATCACCAAACACTGATATCACCAAACACTGACATCATCAGACACTGACATCACCAGACACTGACATCACCAGACACTGACATCATCAGACACTGACATCATCAGACACTGACATCACCAGAAACTGACATCATCTAACATTGACATCATCAGACATTGACATCATCAGACACTGACATCACCAAACACTGACATCATCAAACACTGACATCATCAGGCACTGACATCACCAGACACTGATGTCACCAGACACTGATATCATCAGACACTGAAATCACCACACACTGACATCATCAGATATTGACATTACCAAACACTGAAATCAGCAGTCACTGAAATCAGCAGACACTGACATCATCAGTCACTGACATCACCAAACACTGACATCATCAGACACTGACATCATCAGACACTGACATCAACAAACACGGACATCACCAAACACTGATATCACCAAACACTGACATCACCAGACACTGACAATACAAACACTGACATCATCAGACACTGACATCATCAGACACTGACATCATCAGACACTGGCATCATCAGACGCTGACATCATCAGACACTGACATCATCAGACACTGGCATCATCAGACGCTGACATCATCAGATGCTGAGATCATCTGACATTGAAATCACCAGACACTGACATCACCATACACTTACATCATCAGACATTGAAATCACCAGACACTGACATCATCAGACGCTGACATCACCAGATACTGATATCACCAGACACTGCCATCACCAGATACTTACATCATCAGACACTGACATCATCAGACGCTGACATCACCAGACACTGACATCATCAGACACTGACATCATCAGACAGGGACATCACCAGACACTGACAGCATCAGACACTGACATCATCAGACACTGACAGCATCATTCACTGACGACATCAGACACTGACATCATCAGACACTGACATCATCAGACACTGACATCATCAGACACTGACATCAACAAATACTGACATCATCAGACACTGACATCACCAGACATTGACATCATCAGGCACTGACATCATCAGACAGGGACATCACCAGACACTGACAGCATCAGACACTGACATCATCAGACACTGACAGCATCATTCACTGACGGCATCAGACACTGACATCATCTGACACTGACATCAGCAAACACGGACATCATCAGACAGGGATATCACCAGATACTGACATCACCAGACACTGAGATAATCTGACATTGACATCAGCAGACACTGACATCACCAAACACTGACATCATCAGACACTGACATCACCAGACACTGACATCATCAGACATTGACATCACCAGACTCTGATGTCAACAGACACTGATATCATCGGACACTGACATCATCAGACACTGACATCACCAGACACGGACATCATCAGACAGGGACATCACTAGACACTGACATCACCAGACGCTGACATCACCAGACACTGACATCACCAGACACTGACATCATCAGACACTGACATCACCAGACACGGACATCATCAGACAGGGACATCACCAGACACTGACATCACCAGACATTGACAGCATCAGACACTGACATCATCAGACACTGACATCATCAGACACTGACATCAACTAACACTGACGTCATCAGACACTGACATCATCAGACACTGACATCAACAAACACTGACATCATCAGGCACTGACATCACCAGACACTGACATCATCAGACAGTGACATCACCAGACACTGAGATCATCTGACATAGACATCACCAGACACTGACATTACCAAACACTGACATCATCAGACACTGACATCACCAGACACTGACATCATCAGACATTGACATCACCAGACACTGATGTCTCCAGACACTGATATCTTCAGACACTGACATCACCATACACTGACATCATCTGATACTGACATCACCAAACACTGAAATCACCAGACACTGACATCATCAGATAAAGACATCACCAAACACTGAAATCACCAGACACGGACATCATCAGACAGGGACATCACCAGACACTGACATCAACAAACACTGACATCATCAGACACTGATATCACCAGACATTGACATCATCAGACACTGATGTCACCAGACACTGATCTCATCAGACACTGACATCACCATACACTGACATCATCTGATCCTGACATCATCAGACACTGACATCACCAGACACTGACATCATCAGACACTGACATCACCAGACACTGAGATCATCTGACATAGACTTCACCAGACACTGACATTACCATACACTGACATCATCAGACACTGACATCACCAGACACTGACATCATCAGACATTGACATCACCAGACACTGACGTCACCAGACACTGATATCATCTGACATTGACATCATCAGACACTGACATCACCATACACTGACATCATCAGACACTGACATCATCAGACACTGACATCATTATACACTGACATCAGCAGACACGGACATCATCAGACAGGGACATCACCAGACACTGACATCACCAGACACTGACAGCATCATTCACTGACAGCATCATTCACTGACGACATCATACACTGACATCATCAGACACTGACATCACCAGACACTGACAGCATCAGACACTGACATCATCAGTCACTGACATCACCAGACACTGACATCACCAGACACTGACAGCATCATTCACTGACAGCATCATTCACTGACGACATCATACACTGACATCATCAGTCACTGACGACATCAGACACTGACATCATCAGACACTGACATCATCAGACACTGACATCACCAGACACTGAGATCATCTGACATTGAAAAGAGCAGACACTGACAACACCAAACACTGACATCATGAGGCACTGACATCACCAGACACTGACATCATCAGGCACTGACATCACCAAACACTGAAATCAGCAGACACTGAAATCAGCAGACACTGACATCATCAGTCACTGACATCACCAAACTCTGACTTCACCAAACACTGACATCATCAGACACAGACATCACCAGACACTGACATCATCAGACATTGACATCACCAGACACTGATGTCACCAGACACTGATATCATCAGACACTGACATCACCACACACTGACATCATCAGATACTGACATTACCAAACACTGAAATCAGCAGTCACTGAAATCAGCAGACACTGACATCATCAGTCACTGACATCACCAAACACTGACATCATCAGACACTGACATCATCAGACACTGACATCAACAAACACGGACATCACCAAACACTGACATCACCAAACACTGACATCACCAGACACTGACAATACAAAACACTGACATCATCAGACACTGACATCATCAGACACTGACATCATCAGGTACTGACATCATCAGACACTGGCATCATCAGACGCTGACATCATCAGATGCTGAGATCATCTGACATTGAAATCACCAGACACTGACATCATCAGACACTGACATCACCAGACACTGACATCATCAGATACTGCCATCACCAAACACTGAAAACAGCAGACACTGAAATCACCAGACACTGACATCATCAGTCACTTACATCACCAGACACTGATCATCAGACACTGACATCACCAGACACTGACACCATCAGACACTGACATCATCAGATACTGACATCAGCAGACACTGACATCATCAGACACTGATATCACCAGACACTGACATCATCAGACAGGGACATCACCAGACACTGACAGCATCAGACACTGACATGATCAGACACTGACATCATCAGTCACTGACGACATCAGACTCTGACATCATCAGACACTGACATCATCAGACACTGACATCATCAGACACTGACATCACCAGACACTGACATCACCAGACACTGAGATCATCTGACATTGAAATGAGCAGACCCTGACAACACCAAACACTGACATCATCAGGCACTGACATCACCAGACACTGACATCATCAGACATTGACATCACCAAACACTGAAATCACCAGACACGGACATCATCAGACAGGGACATCACCAGACACTGACATCACCAAACACTGACATCATCAGACAATGACATCATCAGACAGAGACATCACCAGACACTGACATCACCAGACACGGACATCATCAGACAGGGACATCACCAGACACAGACATCACCAGACACTGACAGCATCATTCACTGACAGCATCATTCACTGATGACATCATACACTGACATTATCAGACACTGAAATCATCAGACACTGACATCATCAGACACTGACATCAGCAGACACGTACATCATCAGACAGGGACATCATCAGACAGGGACATCACCAGACACTGACATCACCAGACACTGACATCACCAGACAGGGACATCACCAGACACAGACATCACCAGACACTGACAGCATCATTCACTGACAGCATCATTCACTGATGACATCATACACTGACATTATCAGACACTGACGTCATCAGGCACTGACATCACCAGACACTGAGATCATCTGACATTGACATCACCAGGCACTGACATCACCAAACACTGACAACATCAGATACTGACATCACCAGACACTGACATCATCAGACACTGACATCATCAGGTACAGACATCACCAAACACTGAAATCACCAGACACGGACATCATCAGACAGGGACATCACCAGACACTGACATCACCAAACACTGACATCATCAGACACTGATATCACCAGACATTGACATCATCAGACACTGACATCATCAGATACTGACGACACCAGACACTGACATCACCAAACACTGACATCATCAGGCACTGACATCATCAAACACTGACATTATCTGACACTGACATCACCAGACACTGCCATCACCAAACACTGACATCATCAGACACTGACATCACCAGACACTGACATCATCAGACATTGGCATCACCAGACTCTGATGTCACCAGACACTGATATCATCGGACACTGACATCATCAGACACTAAAATCACCAGACACTGACATCATCAGACACTGACATCACCAGACAGGGACATCATCAGACAGGGACATCACGAGACACGGACATCACCAGACACTGACATCACCAGACACAGACATCATCAGACAGGGACATCACCAGACACAGACATCACCAGACACTGACAGCATCATTCACTCACAGCATCATTCACTGACGACATCATACACTGATATTATCAGACACTGACGTCATCAGACACTGACATCAACAAATACTGACATCATCAGACACTGACATCACCAGACACTGACATCATCAGACACTGACATCACCAGACACTGAGATCATCTGACATTGACATCACCAGACACTGATATCATCAGACACTGACATCACCAGACACTGACATCATCAGATACTGACATTACCAAACACTAAAATCAGCAGTCACTGAAATCAGCAGACACTGACATCATCAGTCACTGACATCACCAAACACTGACATCATCAGACACTGACATCATCAGACACTGACATCAACAAACACGGACATCACCAAACACTGATATCACCAAACACTGACATCACCAGACACTGACAATACAAACACTGACATCATCAGACACTGACATCATCAGACACTGACATCATCAGGTACTGACATCATCAGGCACTGGCATCATCAGACGCTGACATCATCAGATGCTGAGATCATCTGACATTGAAATCACCAGACACTGACATCACCATACACTTACATCATCAGACACTGACATCACCAGACACTGACATCATCAGACGCTGACATCACCAGACACTGACATCACCAGACACTGCCATCACCAGATACTGACATCATCAGACACTGACATCATCAGACGCTGACATCACCAGACACTGACATCATCAGACACTGACATCATCAGACAGGGACATCACCAGACACTGACAGCATCAGACACTGACATCATCAGACACTGACAGCATCATTCACTGACGACATCAGACACTGACATCATCAGACACTGACATCATCAGACACTGACATCATCAGACACTGACATCAACAAATACTGACATCATCAGACACTGACATCACCAGACATTGACATCATCAGGCACTGACATCATCAGACAGGGACATCACCAGACACTGACAGCATCAGACACTGACATCATCAGACACTGACAGCATCATTCACTGACGGCATCAGACACTGACATCATCTGACACTGACATCAGCAAACACTGACATCATCAGACAGGGATATCACCAGATACTGACATCACCAGACACTGACAGCATCAGACACTGACGTCATCAGTCACTGACGTCATCAGACACTGACATCATCAGACACTGACATCATCAGACACTGACATCACCAGACACTGAGATAATCTGACATTGACATCAGCAGACACTGACATCACCAAACACTGACATCATCAGACACTGACATCACCAGACACTGACATCATCAGACATTGACATCACCAGACACTGATATCACCAGACACAGACATCACCAGACACTGACATCATCAGACATTGACATCACCAGACTCTGATGTCAACAGACACTGATATCATCGGACACTGACATCATCAGACACTGAAATCATCAGACACTGACATCACCAGACACGGACATCATCAGACACTGACAGCATCAGACACTGACATCACCAGACACTGACATCATCAGACAGGGACATCACTAGACACTGACATCACCAGACGCTGACATCACCAGACACTGAAATCACCAGACACTGACATCATCAGACACTGACATCACCAGACACGGACATCATCAGACAGGGACATCACCAGAAACTGACATCACCAGACATTGACAGCATCAGACACTGACATCATCAGACACTGACATCATCATACACTGACATCAACTAACACTGACGTCATCAGACACTGACATCATCAGACACTGACATCAACAAACACTGACATCATCAGACACTGACATCACCAGACACTGACATCATCAGACAGTGACATCACCAGACACTGAGATCATCTGACATAGACATCACCAGACACTGACATTACCAAACACTGACATCATCAGACACTGACATCACCAGACACTGACATCATCAGACATTGACATCACCAGACACTGATGTCACCAGACACTGATATCATCAGACACTGACATCACCATGCACTGACATCATCTGATACTGACATCACCAAACACTGAAATCACCAGACACTGACATCATCAGATAAAGACATCACCAAACACTGAAATCACCAGACACGGACATCATCAGACAGGGACTTCACCAGACACTGACATCAACAAACACTGACATCATCAGACACTGATATCACCAGACATTGACATCATCAGACACTGATGTCACCAGACACTGATATCATCAGACACTGACATCACCATACACTGACATCATCTGATCCTGACATCATCAGACACTGACATCACCAGACACTGACATCATCAGACAGTGACATCACCAGACACTGAGATCATCTGACATAGACTTCACCAAACACTGACATTACCGTACACTGACATCATCAGACACTGACATCACCAGACACTGACATATTCAGACATTGACATCACCAGACACTGACGTCACCAGACACTGATATCATCTGACATTGACATCATCAGACACTGACCTCATCATACACTGACATCATCAGACACTGACATCATCAGACACTGACATCATCTTACACTGACATCAGCAGACACGGACATCATCAGACAGGGACATCACCAGACACTGACATCACCAGACACTGACAGCATCATTCACTGACAGCATCATTCACTGACGACATCATACACTGACATCATCAGACACTGACATCACCAGACACTGACAGCATCAGACACTGACATCATCAGTCACTGACGACATCATACACTGACATCACCAGACACTGACATCACCAGACACTGACATCACCAGACACTGACAGCATCAGACACTGACATCATCAGTCACTGACGACATCAGAGACTGACATCATCAGACACTGACATCATCAGACACTGACATCATCAGACATTGACATCACCAGACACTGATGTCACCAGACACTGATATCATCAGACACTGACATCACCACACACTGACATCATCAGATACTGACATTACCAAACACTGAAATCAGCATTCACTGAAATCAGCAGACACTGACATCATCAGTCACTGACATCACCAAACACTGACATCATCAGACACTGACATCATCAGACACTGACATCAACAAACAGGGACATCACCAAACACTGACATCACCAAACACTGACATCACCAGACACTGACAATACAAAACACTGACATCATCAGACACTGACATCATCAGACACTGACATCATCAGGTACTGACATCATCAGACACTGGCATCATCAGACGCTGACATCATCAGATGCTGAGATCATCTGACATTGAAATCACCAGACACTGACATCATCAGACACTGACATCACCAGACACTGACATCATCAGATACTGCCATCACCAAACACTGAAAACAGCAGACACTGAAATCACCAGACACTGACATCATCAGTCACTTACATCACCAGACACTGATCATCAGACACTGACATCACCAGACACTGACACCATCAGACACTGACATCATCAGATACTGACATCAGCAGACACTGACATCATCAGACACTGATATCACCAGACACTGACAGCATCAGACACTGATATCATCAGACAGGGACATCATCAGACACTGACATCATCAGACACTGACATCACCAGACACTGAGATCATCTGACATTGAAATGAGCAGACACTGACAACACCAAACACTGACATCATCAGGCACTGACATCACCAGACACTGACATCATCAGACATTGACATCACCAAACACTGAAATCACCAGACACGTACATCATCAGACAGGGACATCACCAGACACTGACATCACCAAACACTGACATCATCAGACACTGACATCACCAGACACTGACATCATCAGACAAAGGCATCACCAGATTCTGATGTCACCAGACACTGATATCATCGGACACTGACATCATCAGACACTGACATCATCAGACACTGACATCACCAGACACGGACATCATCAAACAGGGACATCATCAGACAGGGACATCACCAGACACTGACATCACCAGACACTGACAACAACAAACACGGACATCACCAAACACTGATATCACCAAACACTGACATCACCAGACACTGACAACACCAAACACTGACATCATCAGACACTGACGTCCCGAGAAACTGACATCATCAGACACTGACATCATCAGACACTGACATCATCAGACACTGGCATCATCAGACGCTGACATCATCAGACGCTGACATCATCAGTTACTGACATCACCAGACACTGACATCATCTGACACTGACATCACAAAACACTGACATCACCAGACACTGACATCACCAGACACTGACATCACCAGACACTGACATCACCAGACACTGACATCATCTGACACTGACATCACCAAACACTGATATCATTACACACTGACATCACCAGACACTGACATCATCAGACATTGACATCACCAGACACTGATGTCACCAGACACTGATGTCATCAGACATTGACATCATCAGACACTGACATCACCAGATACTGACATCACCAGATACTGACATCACCAGACACTGACATCACCAGACACTGACATCATCAGTCACTGACGACATCATACACTGACATCATCAGACACTGACATCATCAGACACTGACATCATCAGACGCTGAGATCATCTGACATTGAAATCACCAGACACTGACATCACGAGACACTGACATCATCAGACACTGACATCACCAGACATTGACATCATCAGATACTGATATCACCAAACACTGACATCACCAGACACTGACATCACCAGACACTGACATCATCAGACACTGACATCATCAGACACTGACATCACCAGAAACTGACATCATCTAACATTGACATCATCAGACACTGACATCATCAGACACTGACATCACCAGGCACTGACATCATCAAACACTGACATCACTAGGCACTGACATCACCAGACATTGACAGCATCAGACACTGACATCATCAGTCACTGACGACATCATACACTGACATCATCTCACAAAGACATCATCAGACACTGACGTCATCAGACACTGACATCAACAAACACTGACATCATCAGACACTGACATCACCAGACACTGACATCATCAGGCACTGACATCATCAAACACTGAAATCAGCAGACACTGAAATCAGCAGACACTGACATCATCAGTCACTGACATCACCAAACACTGACTTCACCAAACACTGACATCATCAGACACAGACATCACCAGACACTGACATCATCAGACATTGACATCACCAGACACTGATGTCACCAGACACTGATATCATCAGACACTGACATCACCAGACACTGACATCATCAGACACTGACATTACCAAACACTGAAATCAGCAGTCACTGAAATCAGCAGACACTGACATCATCAGTCACTGACATCACCAAACACTGACATCATCAGACACTGACATCATCAGACACTGACATCAACAAACACGGACATCACCAAACACTGACATCACCAGACACTGACAATACAAACACTGACATCATCAGACACTGACATCACCAGACACTGCCATCATCAAATACTGACATCATCAGACACTGACATCATCAGACGCTGACACCACCAGACACTGACATCATCAGACACTGACATCATCAGACAGGGACATCACCAGACACTGACAGCATCAGACACTGACATCATCAGACACTGACAGCATCATTCACTGACGACATCAGACACTGACATCATCAGACACTGACATCATCAGACACTGACATCAACAAATACTGACATCATCAGACACTGACATCACCAGACATTGACATCATCAGGCACTGACATCATCAGATACTGACATCACCAGACACTGACATCATCAGACATTGACATCACCAGACACTGACATCAACAAACACGGACATCACCAAACATTGATATCACCAAACACTGACATCACCAGACACTGACAACACCAAACACTGACATGATCAGACACTGACGTCCCGAGAAACTGACATCATCAGACACTGACATTATCAGACACTGACATCATCAGACACTGGCATCATCAGACGCTGACATCATCAGACGCTGACATCACCAGACACTGACATCATCAGTTACTGACATAACCAGACACTGACATCATTAGACACTGACATCACAAAACACTGACATCACCAGACACTGACATCACCAGACACTGACATCACCAGACACTGACATCATCTGACACTGACATCATCAGACACTGACATCACAAAACACTGACATCACCAGACACTGACATCACCAGACACTGACATCACCAGACACTGACATCATCTGACACTGACATCACCAAACACTGACATCATTAGACACTGACATCACCAGACACTGACATCATCAGACATTGACATCACCAGACACTGATGTAACCAGACACTGATGTCATCAGACACTGACATCATCAGACACTGACATCATCAGATACAGACATCACCAGACACTGAAATCACCAGACACGGACATCATCAGACAGGGATATCACCAGACACTGACATCACCAAACACTGATATCATCAGACACTGACATCACCAGACACTGACATCATCAAACACTGACATCATCAGACATTGACATCATCAGACATTGACATCATCTGACACTGACATCACCAGATACTGACATCACCAGATGCTGACATCACCAGACACTGACATCACCAGACACTGACAGCATCAGACACTGACATCATCAGTCACTGACGACATCATACACTGACATCATCAGACACTGACATCATCAGACACTGACATCATCAGACGCTGAGATCATCTGACATTGAAATCACCAGACACTGACATCACGAGACACTGACATCACAAAACACTGACATCACCAGACACTGACATCACCAGACACTGACATCACCAGACACTGACATCATCTGACACTGACATCACCAAACACTGACATCATTAGACACTGACATCACCAGACACTGACATCATCAGACATTGACATCACCAGACACTGATGTCACCAGACACTGATGTCATCAGACACTGACATCATCAGACACTGACATCATCAGATACAGACATCACCAGACACTGACATCACCAGACACTGACATCATCAGACGCTGAGATCATCTGACATTGAAATCACCAGACACTGACATCACCAGACATTGACATCATCAGATACTGCCATCACCAAACACTGACATCACCAGACACTGACATCACCAGACACTGACATCATCAGACACTGACATCATCAGACACTGACATCACCAGAAACTGACATCATCTAACATTGACATCATCAGACACTGACATCATCAGACACTGACATCACCAGACACTGACATCATCAGTCACTGACATCACCAAACACTGACATCATCAGACACTGACATCATCAGACACTGACATCAACAAACACGGACATCACCAAACACTGATATCACCAAACACTGACATCACCAGACACTGACAATACAAACACTGACATCATCAGACACTGACATCATCAGACGCTGACATCATCAGGTACTGACATCATCAGACACTGACATCATCAGACACTGGCATCATCAGACGCTGACATCATCAGATGCTGAGATCATCTGACATTGAAATCACCAGACACTGACATCACCATACACTTACATCATCAGACACTGACATCACCAGACACTGACATCATCAGACGCTGACATCACCAGACACTGACATCACCAGGCACTGCCATCACCACATACTGACATCATCAGACACTGACATCATCAGACGCTGACATCACCAGACATTGACATCATCAGGCACTGACATCATCAGATACTGACATCACCAGACACTGACATCATCAGACATTGACAGCATCAGACACTGACATCATCAGACACTGACATCATCAGACACTGACATCAACTAACACTGACGTCATCAGACACTGACATCATCAGACACTGACCTCAACAAACACTGACATCATCAGACACTGACATCACCAGACACTGACATCATCAGACAGTGACATCACCAGACACTGAGATCATCTGACATAGACATCACCAGACACTGACATTACCAAACACTGACATCATCAGACACTGACATCACCAGACACTGACATCATCAGACGCTGACATCATCAGGTACTGACATCATCAGACACTGACATCATCAGACACTGGCATCATCAGACGCTGACATCATCAGATGCTGAGATCATCTGACATTGAAATCACCAGACACTGACATCACCATACACTTACATCATCAGACACTGACATCACCAGACACTGACATCATCAGACGCTGACATCACCAGACACTGACATCACCAGGCACTGCCATCACCACATACTGACATCATCAGACACTGACATCATCAGACGCTGACATCACCAGACATTGACATCATCAGGCACTGACATCATCAGATGCTGACATCACCAGACACTGACATCATCAGACATTGACAGCATCAGACACTGACATCATCAGACACTGACATCATCAGACACTGACATCAACTAACACTGACGTCATCAGACACTGACATCATCAGACACTGACCTCAACAAACACTGACATCATCAGACACTGACATCACCAGACACTGACATCATCAGACAGTGACATCACCAGACACTGAGATCATCTGACATAGACATCACCAGACACTGACATTACCAAACACTGACATCATCAGACACTGACATCACCAGACACTGACATCATCAGACATTGACATCACCAGACACTGATGTCTCCAGACACTGATATCATCAGACACTGACATCACCATGCACTGACATCATCTGATACTGACATCACCAAACACTGAAATCACCAGACACTGACATCATCAGATAAAGACATCACCAAACACTGAAATCACCAGACACGGACATCATCAGACAGGGACTTCACCAGACACTGACATCAACAAACACTGACATCATCAGACACTGATATCACCAGACATTGACATCATCAGACACTGATGTCACCAGACACTGATATCATCAGACACTGACATCACCATACACTGACATCATCTGATCCTGACATCATCAGACACTGACATCACCAGACACTGACATCATCAGACAGTGACATCACCAGACACTGAGATCATCTGACATAGACTTCACCAGACACTGACATTACCATACACTGACATCATCAGACACTGACATCACCAGACACTGACATCATCAGACATTGACATCACCAGACACTGACGTCATCAGACACTGATATCATCTGACATTGACATCATCAGACACTGACCTCATCATACACTGACATCATCAGACACTGACATCATCAGACACTGACATCATCTTACACTGACATCAGCAGACACGGACATCATCAGACAGGGACATCACCAGACACTGACATCACCAGACACTGACAGCATCATTCACTGACAGCATCATTCACTGACGACATCATACACTGACATCATCAGACACTGACATCACCAGACACTGACAGCATCAGACACTGACATCATCAGTCACTGACGACATCATACACTGACATCACCAGACACTGACATCACCAGACACTGACATCACCAGACACTGACAGCATCAGACACTGACATCATCAGTCACTGACGACATCAGACACTGACATCATCAGACACTGACATCATCAGACACTGACATCACCAAACACTGAAATCAGCAGACACTGAAATCAGCAGACACTGACATCATCAGTCACTGACATCACCAAACACTGACGTCACCAAACACTGACATCATCAGACACAGACATCACCAGACACTGACATCATCAGACATTGACATCACCAGACACTGATGTCACCAGACACTGATATCATCAGACACTGACATCACCACACACTGACATCATCAGATACTGACATTACCAAACACTGAAATCAGCATTCACTGAAATCAGCAGACACTGACATCATCAGTCACTGACATCACCAAACACTGACATCATCAGACACTGACATCATCAGACACTGACATCAACAAACACGGACATCACCAAACACTGACATCACCAAACACTGACATCACCAGACACTGACAATACAAAACACTGACATCATCAGACACTGACATCATCAGACACTGCCATCATCAGGTACTGACATCATCAGACACTGGCATCATCAGACGCTGACATCATCAGATGCTGAGATCATCTGACATTGAAATCACCAGACACTGACATCATCAGACACTGACATCACCAGACACTGACATCATCAGATACTGCCATCACCAAACACTGAAAACAGCAGACACTGAAATCACCAGACACTGACATCATCAGTCACTTACATCACCAGACACTGATCATCAGACACTGATATCATCAGACACTGACATCACCATGCACTGACATCATCTGATACTGACATCAGCAGACACTGACATCATCAGACACAGATATCACCAGACACTGACAGCATCAGACACTGATATCATCAGACAGGGACATCATCAGACACTGACATCATCAGACACTGACATCACCAGACACTGAGATCATCTGACATTGAAATGAGCAGACACTGACAACACCAAACACTGACATCATCAGGCACTGACATCACCAGACACTGACATCATCAGACATTGACATCACCAAACACTGAAATCACCAGACACGTACATCATCAGACAGGGACATCACCAGACACTGACATCACCAAACACTGACATCATCAGACACTGACATCACCAGACACTGACATCATCAGACAAAGGCATCACCAGATTCTGATGTCACCAGACACTGATATCATCGGACACTGACATCATCAGACACTGACATCATCAGACACTGACATCACCAGACACGGACATCATCAAACAGGGACATCATCAGACATTGACAGCATCAGACACTGACATCATCAGACACTGACATCATCAGACACTGACATCAACTAACACTGACGTCATCAGACACTGACATCATCAGACACTGACCTCAACAAACACTGACATCATCAGACACTGACATCACCAGACACTGACATCATCAGACAGTGACATCACCAGACACTGAGATCATCTGACATAGACATCACCAGACACTGACATTACCAAACACTGACATCATCAGACACTGACATCACCAGACACTGACATCATCAGACATTGACATCACCAGACACTGATGTCTCCAGACACTGATATCATCAGACACTGACATCACCATGCACTGACATCATCTGATACTGACATCACCAAACACTGAAATCACCAGACACTGACATCATCAGATAAAGACATCACCAAACACTGAAATCACCAGACACGGACATCATCAGACAGGGACTTCACCAGACACTGACATCAACAAACACTGACATCATCAGACACTGATATCACCAGACATTGACATCATCAGACACTGATGTCACCAGACACTGATATCATCAGACACTGACATCACCATACACTGACATCATCTGATCCTGACATCATCAGACACTGACATCACCAGACACTGACATCATCAGACAGTGACATCACCAGACACTGAGATCATCTGACATAGACTTCACCAGACACTGACATTACCATACACTGACATCATCAGACACTGACATCACCAGACACTGACATCATCAGACATTGACATCACCAGACACTGACGTCATCAGACACTGATATCATCTGACATTGACATCATCAGACACTGACCTCATCATACACTGACATCATCAGACACTGACATCATCAGACACTGACATCATCTTACACTGACATCAGCAGACACGGACATCATCAGACAGGGACATCACCAGACACTGACATCACCAGACACTGACAGCATCATTCACTGACAGCATCATTCACTGACGACATCATACACTGACATCATCAGACACTGACATCACCAGACACTGACAGCATCAGACACTGACATCATCAGTCACTGACGACATCATACACTGACATCACCAGACACTGACATCACCAGACACTGACATCACCAGACACTGACAGCATCAGACACTGACATCATCAGTCACTGACGACATCAGACACTGACATCATCAGACACTGACATCATCAGACACTGACATCACCAAACACTGAAATCAGCAGACACTGAAATCAGCAGACACTGACATCATCAGTCACTGACATCACCAAACACTGACGTCACCAAACACTGACATCATCAGACACAGACATCACCAGACACTGACATCATCAGACATTGACATCACCAGACACTGATGTCACCAGACACTGATATCATCAGACACTGACATCACCACACACTGACATCATCAGATACTGACATTACCAAACACTGAAATCAGCATTCACTGAAATCAGCAGACACTGACATCATCAGTCACTGACATCACCAAACACTGACATCATCAGACACTGACATCATCAGACACTGACATCAACAAACACGGACATCACCAAACACTGACATCACCAAACACTGACATCACCAGACACTGACAATACAAAACACTGACATCATCAGACACTGACATCATCAGACACTGCCATCATCAGGTACTGACATCATCAGACACTGGCATCATCAGACGCTGACATCATCAGATGCTGAGATCATCTGACATTGAAATCACCAGACACTGACATCATCAGACACTGACATCACCAGACACTGACATCATCAGATACTGCCATCACCAAACACTGAAAACAGCAGACACTGAAATCACCAGACACTGACATCATCAGTCACTTACATCACCAGACACTGATCATCAGACACTGATATCATCAGACACTGACATCACCATGCACTGACATCATCTGATACTGACATCAGCAGACACTGACATCATCAGACACAGATATCACCAGACACTGACAGCATCAGACACTGATATCATCAGACAGGGACATCATCAGACACTGACATCATCAGACACTGACATCACCAGACACTGAGATCATCTGACATTGAAATGAGCAGACACTGACAACACCAAACACTGACATCATCAGGCACTGACATCACCAGACACTGACATCATCAGACATTGACATCACCAAACACTGAAATCACCAGACACGTACATCATCAGACAGGGACATCACCAGACACTGACATCACCAAACACTGACATCATCAGACACTGACATCACCAGACACTGACATCATCAGACAAAGGCATCACCAGATTCTGATGTCACCAGACACTGATATCATCGGACACTGACATCATCAGACACTGACATCATCAGACACTGACATCACCAGACACGGACATCATCAAACAGGGACATCATCAGACAGAGACATCACCAGACACTGACATCACCAGACACTGACATCACCAGACACGGACATCATCAGACAGGGACATCACCAGACACAGACATCACCAGACACTGACAGCATCATTCACTGACAGCATCATTCACTGATGACATCATACACCGACATTATCAGACACTGAAAGCATCAGACACTGACATCATCAGACATTGACATCATCTGACACTGACATCACCAGATACTGACATCACCAGATGCTGACATCACCAGACACTGACATCACCAGACACTGACAGCATCAGACACTGACATCATCAGTCACTGACGACATCATACACTGACATCATCAGACACTGACATCATCAGACACTGACATCATCAGACGCTGAGATCATCTGACATTGAAATCACCAGACACTGACATCACGAGACACTGACATCACAAAACACTGACATCACCAGACACTGACATCACCAGACACTGACATCACCAGACACGGACATCATCAAACAGGGACATCATCAGACATTGACAGCATCAGACACTGACATCATCAGACACTGACATCATCAGACACTGACATCAACTAACACTGACGTCATCAGACACTGACATCATCAGACACTGACCTCAACAAACACTGACATCATCAGACACTGACATCACCAGACACTGACATCATCAGACAGTGACATCACCAGACACTGAGATCATCTGACATAGACATCACCAGACACTGACATTACCAAACACTGACATCATCAGACACTGACATCACCAGACACTGACATCATCAGACATTGACATCACCAGACACTGATGTCTCCAGACACTGATATCATCAGACACTGACATCACCATGCACTGACATCATCTGATACTGACATCACCAAACACTGAAATCACCAGACACTGACATCATCAGATAAAGACATCACCAAACACTGAAATCACCAGACACGGACATCATCAGACAGGGACTTCACCAGACACTGACATCAACAAACACTGACATCATCAGACACTGATATCACCAGACATTGACATCATCAGACACTGATGTCACCAGACACTGATATCATCAGACACTGACATCACCATACACTGACATCATCTGATCCTGACATCATCAGACACTGACATCACCAGACACTGACATCATCAGACAGTGACATCACCAGACACTGAGATCATCTGACATAGACTTCACCAGACACTGACATTACCATACACTGACATCATCAGACACTGACATCACCAGACACTGACATCATCAGACATTGACATCACCAGACACTGACGTCATCAGACACTGATATCATCTGACATTGACATCATCAGACACTGACCTCATCATACACTGACATCATCAGACACTGACATCATCAGACACTGACATCATCTTACACTGACATCAGCAGACACGGACATCATCAGACAGGGACATCACCAGACACTGACATCACCAGACACTGACAGCATCATTCACTGACAGCATCATTCACTGACGACATCATACACTGACATCATCAGACACTGACATCACCAGACACTGACAGCATCAGACACTGACATCATCAGTCACTGACGACATCATACACTGACATCACCAGACACTGACATCACCAGACACTGACATCACCAGACACTGACAGCATCAGACACTGACATCATCAGTCACTGACGACATCAGACACTGACATCATCAGACACTGACATCATCAGACACTGACATCACCAAACACTGAAATCAGCAGACACTGAAATCAGCAGACACTGACATCATCAGTCACTGACATCACCAAACACTGACGTCACCAAACACTGACATCATCAGACACAGACATCACCAGACACTGACATCATCAGACATTGACATCACCAGACACTGATGTCACCAGACACTGATATCATCAGACACTGACATCACCACACACTGACATCATCAGATACTGACATTACCAAACACTGAAATCAGCATTCACTGAAATCAGCAGACACTGACATCATCAGTCACTGACATCACCAAACACTGACATCATCAGACACTGACATCATCAGACACTGACATCAACAAACACGGACATCACCAAACACTGACATCACCAAACACTGACATCACCAGACACTGACAATACAAAACACTGACATCATCAGACACTGACATCATCAGACACTGCCATCATCAGGTACTGACATCATCAGACACTGGCATCATCAGACGCTGACATCATCAGATGCTGAGATCATCTGACATTGAAATCACCAGACACTGACATCATCAGACACTGACATCACCAGACACTGACATCATCAGATACTGCCATCACCAAACACTGAAAACAGCAGACACTGAAATCACCAGACACTGACATCATCAGTCACTTACATCACCAGACACTGATCATCAGACACTGATATCATCAGACACTGACATCACCATGCACTGACATCATCTGATACTGACATCAGCAGACACTGACATCATCAGACACAGATATCACCAGACACTGACAGCATCAGACACTGATATCATCAGACAGGGACATCATCAGACACTGACATCATCAGACACTGACATCACCAGACACTGAGATCATCTGACATTGAAATGAGCAGACACTGACAACACCAAACACTGACATCATCAGGCACTGACATCACCAGACACTGACATCATCAGACATTGACATCACCAAACACTGAAATCACCAGACACGTACATCATCAGACAGGGACATCACCAGACACTGACATCACCAAACACTGACATCATCAGACACTGACATCACCAGACACTGACATCATCAGACAAAGGCATCACCAGATTCTGATGTCACCAGACACTGATATCATCGGACACTGACATCATCAGACACTGACATCATCAGACACTGACATCACCAGACACGGACATCATCAAACAGGGACATCATCAGACATTGACAGCATCAGACACTGACATCATCAGACACTGACATCATCAGACACTGACATCAACTAACACTGACGTCATCAGACACTGACATCATCAGACACTGACCTCAACAAACACTGACATCATCAGACACTGACATCACCAGACACTGACATCATCAGACAGTGACATCACCAGACACTGAGATCATCTGACATAGACATCACCAGACACTGACATTACCAAACACTGACATCATCAGACACTGACATCACCAGACACTGACATCATCAGACATTGACATCACCAGACACTGATGTCTCCAGACACTGATATCATCAGACACTGACATCACCATGCACTGACATCATCTGATACTGACATCACCAAACACTGAAATCACCAGACACTGACATCATCAGATAAAGACATCACCAAACACTGAAATCACCAGACACGGACATCATCAGACAGGGACTTCACCAGACACTGACATCAACAAACACTGACATCATCAGACACTGATATCACCAGACATTGACATCATCAGACACTGATGTCACCAGACACTGATATCATCAGACACTGACATCACCATACACTGACATCATCTGATCCTGACATCATCAGACACTGACATCACCAGACACTGACATCATCAGACAGTGACATCACCAGACACTGAGATCATCTGACATAGACTTCACCAGACACTGACATTACCATACACTGACATCATCAGACACTGACATCACCAGACACTGACATCATCAGACATTGACATCACCAGACACTGACGTCATCAGACACTGATATCATCTGACATTGACATCATCAGACACTGACCTCATCATACACTGACATCATCAGACACTGACATCATCAGACACTGACATCATCTTACACTGACATCAGCAGACACGGACATCATCAGACAGGGACATCACCAGACACTGACATCACCAGACACTGACAGCATCATTCACTGACAGCATCATTCACTGACGACATCATACACTGACATCATCAGACACTGACATCACCAGACACTGACAGCATCAGACACTGACATCATCAGTCACTGACGACATCATACACTGACATCACCAGACACTGACATCACCAGACACTGACATCACCAGACACTGACAGCATCAGACACTGACATCATCAGTCACTGACGACATCAGACACTGACATCATCAGACACTGACATCATCAGACACTGACATCACCAAACACTGAAATCAGCAGACACTGAAATCAGCAGACACTGACATCATCAGTCACTGACATCACCAAACACTGACGTCACCAAACACTGACATCATCAGACACAGACATCACCAGACACTGACATCATCAGACATTGACATCACCAGACACTGATGTCACCAGACACTGATATCATCAGACACTGACATCACCACACACTGACATCATCAGATACTGACATTACCAAACACTGAAATCAGCATTCACTGAAATCAGCAGACACTGACATCATCAGTCACTGACATCACCAAACACTGACATCATCAGACACTGACATCATCAGACACTGACATCAACAAACACGGACATCACCAAACACTGACATCACCAAACACTGACATCACCAGACACTGACAATACAAAACACTGACATCATCAGACACTGACATCATCAGACACTGCCATCATCAGGTACTGACATCATCAGACACTGGCATCATCAGACGCTGACATCATCAGATGCTGAGATCATCTGACATTGAAATCACCAGACACTGACATCATCAGACACTGACATCACCAGACACTGACATCATCAGATACTGCCATCACCAAACACTGAAAACAGCAGACACTGAAATCACCAGACACTGACATCATCAGTCACTTACATCACCAGACACTGATCATCAGACACTGATATCATCAGACACTGACATCACCATGCACTGACATCATCTGATACTGACATCAGCAGACACTGACATCATCAGACACAGATATCACCAGACACTGACAGCATCAGACACTGATATCATCAGACAGGGACATCATCAGACACTGACATCATCAGACACTGACATCACCAGACACTGAGATCATCTGACATTGAAATGAGCAGACACTGACAACACCAAACACTGACATCATCAGGCACTGACATCACCAGACACTGACATCATCAGACATTGACATCACCAAACACTGAAATCACCAGACACGTACATCATCAGACAGGGACATCACCAGACACTGACATCACCAAACACTGACATCATCAGACACTGACATCACCAGACACTGACATCATCAGACAAAGGCATCACCAGATTCTGATGTCACCAGACACTGATATCATCGGACACTGACATCATCAGACACTGACATCATCAGACACTGACATCACCAGACACGGACATCATCAAACAGGGACATCATCAGACAGAGACATCACCAGACACTGACATCACCAGACACTGACATCACCAGACACGGACATCATCAGACAGGGACATCACCAGACACAGACATCACCAGACACTGACAGCATCATTCACTGACAGCATCATTCACTGATGACATCATACACCGACATTATCAGACACTGAAAGCATCAGACACTGACATCATCAGACATTGACATCATCTGACACTGACATCACCAGATACTGACATCACCAGATGCTGACATCACCAGACACTGACATCACCAGACACTGACAGCATCAGACACTGACATCATCAGTCACTGACGACATCATACACTGACATCATCAGACACTGACATCATCAGACACTGACATCATCAGACGCTGAGATCATCTGACATTGAAATCACCAGACACTGACATCACGAGACACTGACATCACAAAACACTGACATCACCAGACACTGACATCACCAGACACTGACATCACCAGACACTGACATCATCTGACACTGACATCACCAAACACTGACATCATTAGACACTGACATCACCAGACACTGACATCATCAGACATTGACATCACCAGACACTGATGTCACCAGACACTGATGTCATCAGACACTGACATCATCAGACACTGACATCATCAGATACAGACATCACCAGACACTGACATCACCAGACACTGACATCATCAGACGCTGAGATCATCTGACATTGAAATCACCAGACACTGACATCACCAGACATTGACATCATCAGATACTGCCATCACCAAACACTGACATCACCAGACACTGACATCACCAGACACTGACATCATCAGACACTGACATCATCAGACACTGACATCACCAGAAACTGACATCATCTAACATTGACATCATCAGACACTGACATCATCAGACACTGACATCACCAGACACTGACATCATCAGTCACTGACATCACCAAACACTGACATCATCAGACACTGACATCATCAGACACTGACATCAACAAACACGGACATCACCAAACACTGATATCACCAAACACTGACATCACCAGACACTGACAATACAAACACTGACATCATCAGACACTGACATCATCAGACGCTGACATCATCAGGTACTGACATCATCAGACACTGACATCATCAGACACTGGCATCATCAGACGCTGACATCATCAGATGCTGAGATCATCTGACATTGAAATCACCAGACACTGACATCACCATACACTTACATCATCAGACACTGACATCACCAGACACTGACATCATCAGACGCTGACATCACCAGACACTGACATCACCAGGCACTGCCATCACCACATACTGACATCATCAGACACTGACATCATCAGACGCTGACATCACCAGACATTGACATCATCAGGCACTGACATCATCAGATACTGACATCACCAGACACTGACATCATCAGACATTGACAGCATCAGACACTGACATCATCAGACACTGACATCATCAGACACTGACATCAACTAACACTGACGTCATCAGACACTGACATCATCAGACACTGACCTCAACAAACACTGACATCATCAGACACTGACATCACCAGACACTGACATCATCAGACAGTGACATCACCAGACACTGAGATCATCTGACATAGACATCACCAGACACTGACATTACCAAACACTGACATCATCAGACACTGACATCACCAGACACTGACATCATCAGACGCTGACATCATCAGGTACTGACATCATCAGACACTGACATCATCAGACACTGGCATCATCAGACGCTGACATCATCAGATGCTGAGATCATCTGACATTGAAATCACCAGACACTGACATCACCATACACTTACATCATCAGACACTGACATCACCAGACACTGACATCATCAGACGCTGACATCACCAGACACTGACATCACCAGGCACTGCCATCACCACATACTGACATCATCAGACACTGACATCATCAGACGCTGACATCACCAGACATTGACATCATCAGGCACTGACATCATCAGATGCTGACATCACCAGACACTGACATCATCAGACATTGACAGCATCAGACACTGACATCATCAGACACTGACATCATCAGACACTGACATCAACTAACACTGACGTCATCAGACACTGACATCATCAGACACTGACCTCAACAAACACTGACATCATCAGACACTGACATCACCAGACACTGACATCATCAGACAGTGACATCACCAGACACTGAGATCATCTGACATAGACATCACCAGACACTGACATTACCAAACACTGACATCATCAGACACTGACATCACCAGACACTGACATCATCAGACATTGACATCACCAGACACTGATGTCTCCAGACACTGATATCATCAGACACTGACATCACCATGCACTGACATCATCTGATACTGACATCACCAAACACTGAAATCACCAGACACTGACATCATCAGATAAAGACATCACCAAACACTGAAATCACCAGACACGGACATCATCAGACAGGGACTTCACCAGACACTGACATCAACAAACACTGACATCATCAGACACTGATATCACCAGACATTGACATCATCAGACACTGATGTCACCAGACACTGATATCATCAGACACTGACATCACCATACACTGACATCATCTGATCCTGACATCATCAGACACTGACATCACCAGACACTGACATCATCAGACAGTGACATCACCAGACACTGAGATCATCTGACATAGACTTCACCAGACACTGACATTACCATACACTGACATCATCAGACACTGACATCACCAGACACTGACATCATCAGACATTGACATCACCAGACACTGACGTCATCAGACACTGATATCATCTGACATTGACATCATCAGACACTGACCTCATCATACACTGACATCATCAGACACTGACATCATCAGACACTGACATCATCTTACACTGACATCAGCAGACACGGACATCATCAGACAGGGACATCACCAGACACTGACATCACCAGACACTGACAGCATCATTCACTGACAGCATCATTCACTGACGACATCATACACTGACATCATCAGACACTGACATCACCAGACACTGACAGCATCAGACACTGACATCATCAGTCACTGACGACATCATACACTGACATCACCAGACACTGACATCACCAGACACTGACATCACCAGACACTGACAGCATCAGACACTGACATCATCAGTCACTGACGACATCAGACACTGACATCATCAGACACTGACATCATCAGACACTGACATCACCAAACACTGAAATCAGCAGACACTGAAATCAGCAGACACTGACATCATCAGTCACTGACATCACCAAACACTGACGTCACCAAACACTGACATCATCAGACACAGACATCACCAGACACTGACATCATCAGACATTGACATCACCAGACACTGATGTCACCAGACACTGATATCATCAGACACTGACATCACCACACACTGACATCATCAGATACTGACATTACCAAACACTGAAATCAGCATTCACTGAAATCAGCAGACACTGACATCATCAGTCACTGACATCACCAAACACTGACATCATCAGACACTGACATCATCAGACACTGACATCAACAAACACGGACATCACCAAACACTGACATCACCAAACACTGACATCACCAGACACTGACAATACAAAACACTGACATCATCAGACACTGACATCATCAGACACTGCCATCATCAGGTACTGACATCATCAGACACTGGCATCATCAGACGCTGACATCATCAGATGCTGAGATCATCTGACATTGAAATCACCAGACACTGACATCATCAGACACTGACATCACCAGACACTGACATCATCAGATACTGCCATCACCAAACACTGAAAACAGCAGACACTGAAATCACCAGACACTGACATCATCAGTCACTTACATCACCAGACACTGATCATCAGACACTGATATCATCAGACACTGACATCACCATGCACTGACATCATCTGATACTGACATCAGCAGACACTGACATCATCAGACACAGATATCACCAGACACTGACAGCATCAGACACTGATATCATCAGACAGGGACATCATCAGACACTGACATCATCAGACACTGACATCACCAGACACTGAGATCATCTGACATTGAAATGAGCAGACACTGACAACACCAAACACTGACATCATCAGGCACTGACATCACCAGACACTGACATCATCAGACATTGACATCACCAAACACTGAAATCACCAGACACGTACATCATCAGACAGGGACATCACCAGACACTGACATCACCAAACACTGACATCATCAGACACTGACATCACCAGACACTGACATCATCAGACAAAGGCATCACCAGATTCTGATGTCACCAGACACTGATATCATCGGACACTGACATCATCAGACACTGACATCACCAGACACGGACATCATCAAACAGGGACATCATCAGACAGAGACATCACCAGACACTGACATCACCAGACACTGACATCACCAGACACGGACATCATCAGACAGGGACATCACCAGACACAGACATCACCAGACACTGACAGCATCATTCACTGACAGCATCATTCACTGATGACATCATACACCGACATTATCAGACACTGAAAGCATCAGACACTGACATCATCAGACACTGACATCACCAGACACGGACATCATCAGACAGGGACATCATCAGACAGGGACATCACCAGACACTGACATCACCAGACACTGACATCACCAGACACGGACATCATCAGACAGGGACATCACCAGACACAGACATCACCAGACACTGACAGCATCATTCACTGACAGCATCATTCACTGATGACATCACACACTGACATTATCAGACACTGACGTCATCAGACACTGACATCAACAAATACTGACATCATCAGACACTGACATCACCAGACACTGACATCATCAGACACTGACATCACCAGACACTGAGATCATCTGACATTGACATCACCAGGCACTGACATCACCAAACACTGACATCATCAGATACTGACATCACCAGACACTGACATCATCAGACATTGACATCACCAGACACTGACAACAACAAACACGGACATCACCAAACACTGATATCACCAAACACTGACATCACCAGACACTGACAACACCAAACACTGACATCATCAGACACTGACGTCCCGAGAAACTGACATCATCAGACACTGACATCATCAGACACTGGCATCATCAGACGCTGACATCATCAGACGCTGACATCACCAGACACTGACATGATCAGTTACTGACATCACCAGACACTGACATCATCTGACACTGACATCACAAAACACTGACATCACCAGACACTGACATCACCAGACACTGACATCACCAGACACTGACATCACCAGACACTGACATCATCTGACACTGACATCACCAAACACTGATATCACCAGACACTGACATCACCAGACACTGACATCACCAGACACTGACATCACCAGACACTGACATCATCTGACACTGACATCACCAAACACTGACATCATTACACACTGACATCACCAGACACTGACATCATCAGACATTGACATCACCAGACACTGATGTCACCAGACACTGATGTCATCAGACATTGACATCATCAGACACTGACATCACCAGATACTGACATCACCAGATACTGACATCACCAGACACTGACATCACCAGACACTGACATCATCAGACACTGACATCACAAAACACTGACATCACCAGACACTGACATCACCAGACACTGACATCATCAGTCACTGACGACATCATACACTGACATCATCTCACAAAGACATCATCAGACACTGACGTCATCAGACACTGACATCAACAAACACTGACATCATCAGACACTGACATCACCAGACACTGACATCATCAGGCACTGACATCACCAAACACTGAAATCAGCAGACACTGAAATCAGCAGACACTGACATCATCAGTCACTGACATCACCAAACACTGACTTCACCAAACACTGACATCATCAGACACAGACATCACCAGACACTGACATCATCAGACACTGACATTACCAAACACTGAAATCAGCAGTCACTGAAATCAGCAGACACTGACATCATCAGTCACTGACATCACCAAACACTGACATCATCAGACACTGACAACATCAGACACTGACATCAACAAACACGGACATCACCAAACACTGACATCACCAGACACTGACAATACAAACACTGACATCATCAGACACTGACATCACCAGACACTGACATCATCAGACGCTGACATCACCAGACACTGACATCACCAGACACTGCCATCATCAAATACTGACATCATCAGACACTGACATCATCAGACGCTGACATCACCAGACACTGACATCATCAGACACTGACATCATCAGACAGGGACATTACCAGACACTGACAGCATCAGACACTGACATCATCAGACACTGACAGCATCATTCACTGACGACATCAGACACTGACATCATCAGACACTGACATCATCAGACACTGACATCAACAAATACTGACATCATCAGACACTGACATCACCAGACATTGACATCATCAGGCACTGACATCATCAGATACTGACATCACCAGACACTGACATCATCAGACATTGACATCACCAGACACTGACATCAACAAACACGGACATCACCAAACACTGATATCACCAAACACTGACATCACCAGACACTGACAACACCAAACACTGACATGATCAGACACTGACGTCCCGAGAAACTGACATCATCAGACACTGACATCATCAGACACTGACATCATCAGACACTGGCATCATCAGACGCTGACATCATCAGACGCTGACATCACCAGACACTGACATCATCAGTTACTGACATAACCAGACACTGACATCATCAGACACTGACATCACAAAACACTGACATCACCAGACACTGACATCACCAGACACTGACATCACCAGACACTGACATCATCTGACACTGACATCACAAAACACTGACATCACCAGACACTGACATCACCAGACACTGACATCACCAGACACTGACATCATCTGACACTGACATCACCAAACACTGACATCATTAGACACTGACATCACCAGACACTGACATCATCAGACATTGACATCACCAGACACTGATGTAACCAGACACTGATGTCATCAGACACTGACATCATCAGACACTGACATCATCAGATACAGACATCACCAGACACTGAAATCACCAGACACGGACATCATCAGACAGGGATATCACCAGACACTGACATCACCAAACACTGATATCATCAGACACTGACATCACCAGACACTGACATCATCAAACACTGACATCATCAGACATTGACATCATCAGACACTGACATCATCAGACACTGACATCACCAGATACTGACATCACCAGATACTGACATCACCAGACACTGACATCACCAGACACTGACATCATCAGTCACTGACGACATCATACACTGACATCATCACACACTGACATCATCAGACACTGACATCATCAGACGCTGAGATCATCTGACATTGAAATCACCAGACACTGATATCACGAGACACTGACATCACAAAACACTGACATCACCAGACACTGACATCACCAGACACTGACATCACCAGACACTGACATCATCTGACACTGACATCACCAAACACTGACATCATTAGACACTGACATCACCAGACACTGACATCATCAGACATTGACATCACCAGACACTGATGTCACCAGACACTGATGTCATCAGACACTGACATCATCAGACACTGACATCATCAGATACAGACATCACCAGACACTGACATCACCAGACACTGACATCATCAGACGCTGAGATCATCTGACATTGAAATCACCAGACACTGACATCACCAGACATTGACATCATCAGATACTGCCATCACCAAACACTGACATCACCAGACACTGACATCACCAGACACTGACATCATCAGACACTGACATCATCAGACACTGACATCACCAGAAACTGACATCATCTAACATTGACATCATCAGACACTGACATCATCAGACGCTGACATCATCAGACGCTGACATCACCAGACACTGACATCATCAGTTACTGACATCACCAGACACTGACATCATCAGACACTGACATCACAAAACACTGACATCACCAGACACTGACATCACCAGACACTGACATCACCAGACACTGACATCATCTGACATTGACATCATCAGACACTGACATCACAAAACACTGACATCACCAGACACTGACATCACCAGACACTGACATCACCAGACACTGACATCATCTGACACTGACATCACCAAACACTGACATCATTAGACACTGACATCACCAGACACTGACATCATCAGACATTGACATCACCAGACACTGATGTCACCAGACACTCATGTCATCAGACACTGACATCATCAGACACTGAAATCACCAGACACTGACATCACCAGACACTGAGATCATCTGACATTGACATCAGCAGACACTGACAACACCAAACGCTGACATCATCAGGCACTGACATCACCAGACACTGACATCCTCAGACATTGACATCACCAAACACTGAAATCACCAGACACGGCCATCATCAGACAGGGACATCTCCAGACACTGACATCACCAGACACTGACATCATCAGACATTGGCATCACCAGACTCTGATGTCACCAGACACTGATATCATCGGACACTGACATCATCAGACACTGACATCATCAGACACTGAAATCATCAGACACTGACATCACCAGACACGGACATCATCAGACAGGGACATCATCAGACAGGGACATCTCCAGACACTGACATCACCAGACACTGACATCATCAGACACGGACATCATCAGACAGGGACATCACCAGACACAGACATCACCAGACACTGACAGCATCATTCACTGACAGCATCATTCACTGACGACATCATACACTGACATCATCAGACACTGACATAATCAGACACTGACATCATCAGACATTGACATCGCCAGACACTGATGTCACCAGACACTGATATCATCAGACACTGACATCACCAGACACTGACATCATCAGATACTGACATCATCAGACACTGACATCACCAGACACTAACATAATCAGACACTGACATCATCAGACACTGACATCAACAAACACGGACATCACCAAACACTGACATCACCAGACACTGATATCATCAGTCACTGACATCACCAGACACTGACATCATCAGACACTGACATCACCAGACACTAACATAATCAGACACTGACATCATCAGACACTGACATCAACAAACACGGACATCACCAAACACTGACATCACCAGACACTGACAACACCAAACACTGACATCATCAGACACTGACATCCCCAGAAACTGACATCATCAGACACTGACATCATCAGACACTGACATCATCAGACACTGACATCACCAGACACTGACATCACCAAACACTGACATCATCAGACACTGACATCATCTTACACTGACATCAGCAGACACGGACATCATCAGACAGGGACATCAACAGAAACTGACATCACCAGACACTGACAGCATCAGACACTGACATCATCAGCCACTGACGACATCATACACTGACATCATCAGACACTGACATCATCAGACACTGACATCATCAGACACTGACATCACCAGACACTGAGATCATCTGACATTGACATCAGCAGACACTGACATCACCAAACACTGACATCATCAGACACTGACATCACCAGACACTGACATCATCAGACATTGGCATCACCAGACTCTGATGTCACCAGACACTGATATCATCGGACACTGACATCATCAGACACTGACATCATCAGACACTGAAATCATCAGACACTGACATCACCAGACACTGATGTCACCAGACACTGATATCATCAGACACTGACATCACCAGACACTGACATCATCAGATACTGACATCATCAGACACTGACATCACCAGACACTAACATAATCAGACACTGACATCATCAGACACTGACATCAACAAACACGGACATCACCAAACACTGACATCACCAGACACTGATATCATCAGTCACTGACATCACCAGACACTGACATCATCAGACACTGACATCACCAGACACTAACATAATCAGACACTGACATCATCAGACACTGACATCAACAAACACGGACATCACCAAACACTGACATCACCAGACACTGACAACACAAAACACTGACATCATCAGACACTGACATCAACAAACACGGACATGACCAAACACTGACATCTCCAGACACTGATATCACCAAACACTGACATCACCAGACACTGACATCAACAAACACGGACATCACCAAACACTGACATCACCAGACACTGATATCACCAAACACTGACATCACCAGACACTGACAACACCAAACACTGACATCATCAGACACTGACATCCTCAGAAACTGACATCATCAGACACTGACATCATCAGACACTGACATCATCAGACACTTACATCATCAGACACTGACAGCACCAGACACTGACATCACCAAACACTGACATCACCAGACACTGAGATCATCTGACATTGACATCAGCAGACACTGACAACACCAAACGCTGACATCATCAGGCACTGACATCACCAGACACTGACATCATCAGACATTGACATCACCAAACACTGAAATCACCAGACACGGCCATCATCAGACAGGGACATCTCCAGACACTGACATCACCAAACACTGATATCATCAGACACTGACATCACCAGACACTGACATCATCAGACATTGGCATCACCAGACTCTGATGTCACCAGACACTGATATCATCGGACACTGACATCATCAGACACTGACATCATCAGACACTGAAATCATCAGACACTGACATCACCAGACACGGACATCATCAGACAGGGACATCATCAGACACTGACATCACCAGACACTGACATCATCAGACACGGACATCATCAGACAGGGACATCACCAGACACAGATGTCACCAGACACTGACAGCATCATTCACTGACAGCATCATTCACTGACGACATCATACACTGACATCATCAGACACTGACATAATCAGACACTGACATCATCAGACATTGACATCACCAGACACTGATGTCACCAGACACTGATATCATCAGACACTGACATCACCAGACACTGACATCATCAGATACTGACATCATCAGACACTGACATCACCAGACACTAACATAATCAGACACTGACATCATCAGACACTGACATCAACAAACACGGACATCACCAAACACTGACATCACCAGACACTGATATCATCAGTCACTGACATCACCAGACACTGACATCATCAGACACTGACATCAACAAACACGGACATCACCAAACACTGACATCACCAGACACTGACAACACCAAACACTGACATCATCAGACACTGACATCCCCAGAAACTGACAACATCAGACACTGACATCAACAAACACGGACATGACCAAACACTGACATCTCCAGACACTGATATCACCAAACACTGACATCACCAGACACTGACATCAACAAACACGGACATCACCAATCACTGACATCACCAGACACTGATATCACCAAACACTGACATCACTAGACACTGACAACACCAAACACTGACATCATCAGACACTGACATCCCCAGAAACTGACATCATCAGACACTGACATCATCAGACACTGACATCATCAGACACTTACATCATCAGACACTGACAGCACCAGACACTGACATCACCAAACACTGACATCATCAGACACTGACATCATCTTACACTGACATCAGCAGACACGGACATCATCAGACAGGGACATCACCAGAAACTGACATCACCAGACACTGACAGCATCATTCACTGACAGCATCATTCACTGATGACATCATATACTGACATCATCAGACACTGACATAATCAGACACTGACATCATCAGACATTGACATCACCAGACACTGATGTCACCAGACACTGATATCATCAGACACTGACGTCATCAGACACTGACATCAACAAATACTGACATCATCAGACACTGACATCACCAGACATTGACATCATCAGGCACTGACATCACCAGACACTGAGATCATCTGACATTGACATCACCAGACACTGACATCATCAAACACTGACATCATCAAACACTGGCATTACCAGACACTGACATCATCAGACATTGACATCACCAGACACTGATGTCACCACACACTGATATCATCAGACACTGACATCACCAGACAGTGACAACACCAAACACTGACATCATCAGGCAATGACATCCCCAGAAACTGACATCATCAGACACTGACATCATCAGACACTGACATCATCAGACACTGACATCACCAGCCACTGAGATCATCTGACATTGACATCACCAGACACTGACATCATCAGACACTGACATCTTCAGACACTGACATCACCAGACACTGATATCACCAGACACTGACATCATCAGACACTGACATCATCAGACACTGATATCACCAGACACTGACATCATCAGACAGGGACATCACCAGACACTGACAGCATCAGACACTGACATGATCAGACACTGACATCATCAGACACTGACATCAACAAACACTGACATCATCAGACACTGACATCACCAGACACTGAGATCATCTGACATTGATATCACCAGATACTGACATCATCAGATACAGACATCATCAGACACTGACATCAACAAACACTGACTTCATCAGACACTGACATCAACAAACACGGACATCACCAAACACTGATATCACCAAACACTGACATCACCAGACACTGACAACACCAAACACTGACATCATCAGACACTGACGTCCCGAGAAACTGACATCATCAGACACTGACATCATCAGACACTGACATCATCAGACACTGGCATCATCAGACGCTGACATCATCAGACGCTGACATCACCAGACACTGACATCACCAGACACTGACATCATCAGTTACTGACATCACCAGACACTGACATCATCACACACTGACATCACAAAACACTGACATCACCAGACACTGACATCACCAGACACTGACATCACCAGACATTGACATCATCTGACACTGACATCACCAAACACTGACATCATTAGGCACTGACATCACCAGACACGGACATCATCAGATACTGACATCACCAGACACTAACATCATCAGACACTGACATCACCAGACACTGACCATCAGACACTGACATCACCAGCCACTGACATCATCAGACACTGACATCATCAGACACTGACATCATCAAACACTGAAATCACCAAACACTGACATCACCAGACACTGACATCACCAGACACTGACATCATCAGACACTGACGTCATCAGACACTGACATCAACAAATACTGACATCATCAGACACTGACATCACCAGACATTGACATCATCAGGCACTGACATCACCAGACACTGAGATCATCTGACATTGACATCACCAGACACTGACATCATCAAACACTGACATCATCAAACACTGACATCACCAGACACTGACATCATCAGACATTGACATCACCAGACACTGATGTCACCAGACAGATATCATCAGACACTGACATCACCCGTCAGTGACAACACCAAACACTGACATCATCAGGCAATGACATCCCCAGAACTGACATCATCAGACACTGACATCATCAGACGCTGACATCACCAGACACTGACATCATCAGACACTGACATCACCAGACACTGACATCATCAGACACTGACATCATCAGACACTTACATAATCAGACAGGGACATCACCAGACACTGACAGCATCAGACACTGACATCATCAGACACTGACAGCATCATTCACTGACGACATCAGACACTGACATCATCAGACACTGACGTCATCAAACACTGACATCAACAAATAATGACATCATCAGACACTGACATCACCAGACATTGACATCATCAGGCACTGACATCACCAGACACTGAGATCATCTGACATTGACATCACCAGACACTGACATCATCAGACACTGACATCTTCAGACACAGACATCACCAGACACTGATATCACCAGACACTGACATCATCAGACACTGACATCATCAGGCACTGATATCACCAGACACTGACATCATCAGACAGGGACATCACCAGACACTGACAGCATCAGACACTGACATGATCAGACACTGACCAAATCAGACACTGACATCAACAAACACTGACATCATCAGACACTGACATCACCAGACACTGAGATCATCTGACATTGATATCACCAGACCCTGATGTCACCAGACACTGATATCATCAGACACTGACATCACCAGATACTGACATCATCAGATACAGACATCACCAAACACTGAAATCACCAGACACGGACATCATCAGAGAGGGACATCACCAGACACTGATATCACCAAACACTGACATCATCAGACACTGACTTCACCAGACATTGACATCATCAGACACTGACATCATCAGACACTGACATCAACAAACACTGACATCATCAGACACTGACATCAACAAGTACTGACATCATCAGACACTGACATCACCACACACTGACATCATCAGGCACTGACATCACCAGACACTGAGATAATCTGACATTGACATCACCAGACACTGACATCACCAAACACTGACATCATCAGACACTGACATCACCAGACACTGACATCATCAGACACTGACATGATCAGACACTGACATCATCAGACACTGACATCAACAAACACTGACATCATCAGACACTGAGATCATCTGACATTGATATCACCAGACCCTGATGTCACCAGACACTGATATCATCAGACACTGACATCACCAGATACTGACATCATCAGATACAGACATCACCAAACACTGAAATCACCAGACACGGACATCATCAGACAGGGACATCACCAGACACTGATATCACCAAACACTGACATCACCAAACACTGACTTCACCAGACATTGACATCATCAGACATTGACATCATCAGACACTGACATCAACAAACACTGACATCATCAGACACTGACATCAACAAGCACTGACATCATCAGACACTGACATCACCACACACTGACATCATCAGGCACTGACATCACCAGACACTGAGATAATCTGACATTGACATCACCAGACACTGACATCACCAAACACTGACATCACCAGAAACTGACATCATCTAACATTGACATCATCAGACACTGACATCATCAGACGCTGACATCATCAGACGCTGACATCACCAGACACTGACATCATCAGTTACTGACATCACCAGACACTGACATCATCAGACACTGACATCACAAAACACTGACATCACCAGACACTGACATCACCAGACACTGACATCACCAGACACTGACATCATCTGACATTGACATCATCAGACACTGACATCACAAAACACTGACATCACCAGACACTGACATCACCAGACACTGACATCACCAGACACTGACATCATCTGACACTGACATCACCAAACACTGACATCATTAGACACTGACATCACCAGACACTGACATCATCAGACATTGACATCACCAGACACTGATGTCACCAGACACTCATGTCATCAGACACTGACATCATCAGACACTGAAATCACCAGACACTGACATCACCAGACACTGAGATCATCTGACATTGACATCAGCAGACACTGACAACACCAAACGCTGACATCATCAGGCACTGACATCACCAGACACTGACATCCTCAGACATTGACATCACCAAACACTGAAATCACCAGACACGGCCATCATCAGACAGGGACATCTCCAGACACTGACATCACCAGACACTGACATCATCAGACATTGGCATCACCAGACTCTGATGTCACCAGACACTGATATCATCGGACACTGACATCATCAGACACTGACATCATCAGACACTGAAATCATCAGACACTGACATCACCAGACACGGACATCATCAGACAGGGACATCATCAGACAGGGACATCTCCAGACACTGACATCACCAGACACTGACATCATCAGACACGGACATCATCAGACAGGGACATCACCAGACACAGACATCACCAGACACTGACAGCATCATTCACTGACAGCATCATTCACTGACGACATCATACACTGACATCATCAGACACTGACATAATCAGACACTGACATCATCAGACATTGACATCGCCAGACACTGATGTCACCAGACACTGATATCATCAGACACTGACATCACCAGACACTGACATCATCAGATACTGACATCATCAGACACTGACATCACCAGACACTAACATAATCAGACACTGACATCATCAGACACTGACATCAACAAACACGGACATCACCAAACACTGACATCACCAGACACTGATATCATCAGTCACTGACATCACCAGACACTGACATCATCAGACACTGACATCACCAGACACTAACATAATCAGACACTGACATCATCAGACACTGACATCAACAAACACGGACATCACCAAACACTGACATCACCAGACACTGACAACACCAAACACTGACATCATCAGACACTGACATCCCCAGAAACTGACATCATCAGACACTGACATCATCAGACACTGACATCATCAGACACTGACATCACCAGACACTGACATCACCAAACACTGACATCATCAGACACTGACATCATCTTACACTGACATCAGCAGACACGGACATCATCAGACAGGGACATCAACAGAAACTGACATCACCAGACACTGACAGCATCAGACACTGACATCATCAGTCACTGACGACATCATACACTGACATCATCAGACACTGACATCATCAGACACTGACATCATCAGACACTGACATCACCAGACACTGAGATCATCTGACATTGACATCAGCAGACACTGACATCACCAAACACTGACATCATCAGACACTGACATCACCAGACACTGACATCATCAGACATTGGCATCACCAGACTCTGATGTCACCAGACACTGATATCATCGGACACTGACATCATCAGACATTGACATCATCAGACACTGAAATCATCAGACACTGACATCACCAGACACTGATGTCACCAGACACTGATATCATCAGACACTGACATCACCAGACACTGACATCATCAGATACTGACATCATCAGACACTGACATCACCAGACACTAACATAATCAGACACTGACATCATCAGACACTGACATCAACAAACACGGACATCACCAAACACTGACATCACCAGACACTGATATCATCAGTCACTGACATCACCAGACACTGACATCATCAGACACTGACATCACCAGACACTAACATAATCAGACACTGACATCATCAGACACTGACATCAACAAACACGGACATCACCAAACACTGACATCACCAGACACTGACAACACAAAACACTGACATCATCAGACACTGACATCCCCAGAAACTGACAACATCAGACACTGACATCAACAAACACGGACATGACCAAACACTGACATCTCCAGACACTGATATCACCAAACACTGACATCACCAGACACTGACATCAACAAACACGGACATCACCAAACACTGACATCACCAGACACTGATATCACCAAACACTGACATCACCAGACACTGACAACACCAAACACTGACATCATCAGACACTGACATCCTCAGAAACTGACATCATCAGACACTGACATCATCAGACACTGACATCATCAGACACTTACATCATCAGACACTGACAGCACCAGACACTGACATCACCAAACACTGACATCACCAGACACTGAGATCATCTGACATTGACATCAGCAGACATTCACAACACCAAACGCTGACATCATCAGGCACTGACATCACCAGACACTGACATCATCAGACATTGACATCACCAAACACTGAAATCACCAGACACGGCCATCATCAGACAGGGACATCTCCAGACACTGACATCACCAAACACTGACATCATCAGACACTGACATCACCAGACACTGACATCATCAGACATTGGCATCACCAGACTCTGATGTCACCAGACACTGATATCATCGGACACTGACATCATCAGACACTGACATCATCAGACACTGAAATCATCAGACACTGACATCACCAGACACGGACATCATCAGACAGGGACATCATCAGACACTGACATCACCAGACACTGACATCATCAGACACGGACATCATCAGACAGGGACATCACCAGACACAGATGTCACCAGACACTGACAGCATCATTCACTGACAGCATCATTCACTGACGACATCATACACTGACATCATCAGACACTGACATAATCAGACACTGACATCATCAGACATTGACATCACCAGACACTGATGTCACCAGACACTGATATCATCAGACACTGACATCACCAGACACTGACATCATCAGATACTGACATCATCAGACACTGACATCACCAGACACTAACATAATCAGACACTGACATCATCAGACACTGACATCAACAAACACGGACATCACCAAACACTGACATCACCAGACACTGATATCATCAGTCACTGACATCACCAGACACTGACATCATCAGACACTGACATCACCAGACACTAACATAATCAGACACTGACATCATCAGACACTGACATCAACAAACACGGACATCACCAAACACTGACATCACCAGACACTGACAACACCAAACACTGACATCATCAGACACTGACATCCCCAGAAACTGACAACATCAGACACTGACATCAACAAACACGGACATGACCAAACACTGACATCTCCAGACACTGATATCACCAAACACTGACATCACCAGACACTGACATCAACAAACACGGACATCACCAATCACTGACATCACCAGACACTGATATCACCAAACACTGACATCACTAGACACTGACAACACCAAACACTGACATCATCAGACACTGACATCCCCAGAAACTGACATCATCAGACACTGACATCATCAGACACTGACATCATCAGACACTTACATCATCAGACACTGACAGCACCAGACACTGACATCACCAAACACTGACATCATCAGACACTGACATCATCTTACACTGACATCAGCAGACACGGACATCATCAGACAGGGACATCACCAGAAACTGACATCACCAGACACTGACAGCATCATTCACTGACAGCATCATTCACTGACGACATCATATACTGACATCATCAGACACTGACATAATCAGACACTGACATCATCAGACATTGACATCACCAGACACTGATGTCACCAGACACTGATATCATCAGACACTGACGTCATCAGACACTGACATCAACAAATACTGACATCATCAGACAGTGACAACACCAAACACTGACATCATCAGGCAATGACATCCCCAGAAACTGACATCATCAGACACTGACATCATCAGACACTGACATCATCAGACACTGACATCACCAGCCACTGAGATCATCTGACATTGACATCACCAGACACTGACATCATCAGACACTGACATCTTCAGACACTGACATCACCAGACACTGATATCACCAGACACTGACATCATCAGACACTGACATCATCAGACACTGATATCACCAGACATTGACATCATCAGGCACTGACATCACCAGACACTGAGATCATCTGACATTGTCATCACCAGACACTGACATCATCAAACACTGACATCATCAAACACTGGCATCACCAGACACTGACATCATCAGACATTGACATCACCAGACACTGATGTCACCACACACTGATATCATCAGACACTGACATCACCAGACAGTGACAACACCAAACACTGACATCATCAGGCAATGACATCCCCAGAAACTGACATCATCAGACACTGACATCATCAGACACTGACATCATCAGACACTGACATCACCAGCCACTGAGATCATCTGACATTGACATCACCAGACACTGACATCATCAGACACTGACATCTTCAGACACTGACATCACCAGACACTGATATCACCAGACACTGACATCATCAGACACTGACATCATCAGACACTGATATCACCAGACACTGACATCATCAGACAGGGACATCACCAGACACTGACAGCATCAGACACTGACATGATCAGACACTGACATCATCAGACACTGACATCAACAAACACTGACATCATCAGACACTGACATCACCAGACACTGAGATCATCTGACATTGATATCACCAGATACTGACATCATCAGATACAGACATCATCAGACACTGACATCAACAAACACTGACATCATCAGACACTGACATCAACAAGCACTGACATCACCAGACACTGACAGCATCAGTCCCTGACATCACCAGACACTAACATAATCAGACACTGACTTCATCAGACACTGACATCAACAAACACGGACATCACCAAACACTGATATCACCAAACACTGACATCACCAGACACTGACAACACCAAACACTGACATCATCAGACACTGACGTCCCGAGAAACTGACATCATCAGACACTGACATCATCAGACACTGACATCATCAGACACTGGCATCATCAGATGCTGACATCATCAGACGCTGACATCACCAGACACTGACATCACCAGACACTGACATCATCAGTTACTGACATCACCAGACACTGACATCATCAGACACTGACATCACAAAACACTGACATCACCAGACACTGACATCACCAGACACTGACATCACCAGACATTGACATCATCTGACACTGACATCACCAAACACTGACATCATTAGACACTGACATCACCAGACACGGACATCATCAGATACTGACATCACCAGACACTAACATCATCAGACACTGACATCACCAGACACTGACCATCAGACACTGACATCACCAGCCACTGACATCATCAGACACTGACATCATCAGACACTGACATCATCAAACACTGAAATCACCAAACACTGACATCACCAGACACTGACATCACCAGACACTGACATCATCAGACACTGACGTCATCAGACACTGACATCAACAAATACTGACATCATCAGACACTGACATCACCAGACATTGACATCATCAGGCACTGACATCACCAGACACTGAGATCATCTGACATTGACATCACCAGACACTGACATCATCAAACACTGACATCATCAAACACTGACATCACCAGACACTGACATCATCAGACATTGACATCACCAGACACTGATGTCACCAGACAGATATCATCAGACACTGACATCACCCGTCAGTGACAACACCAAACACTGACATCATCAGGCAATGACATCCCCAGAACTGACATCATCAGACACTGACATCATCAGACGCTGACATCACCAGACACTGACATCATCAGACACTGACATCACCAGACACTGACATCATCAGACACTGACATCATCAGACACTTACATAATCAGACAGGGACATCACCAGACACTGACAGCATCAGACACTGACATCATCGGACACTGACAGCATCATTCACTGACGACATCAGACACTGACATCATCAGACACTGACGTCATCAAACACTGACATCAACAAATAATGACATCATCAGACACTGACATCACCAGACATTGACATCATCAGGCACTGACATCACCAGACACTGAGATCATCTGACATTGACATCACCAGACACTGACATCATCAGACACTGACATCTTCAGACACAGACATCACCAGACACTGATATCACCAGACACTGACATCATCAGACACTGACATCATCAGGCACTGATATCACCAGACACTGACATCATCAGACAGGGACATCACCAGACACTGACAGCATCAGACACTGACATGATCAGACACTGACCAAATCAGACACTGACATCAACAAACACTGACATCATCAGACACTGACATCACCAGACACTGAGATCATCTGACATTGATATCACCAGACCCTGATGTCACCAGACACTGATATCATCAGACACTGACATCACCAGATACTGACATCATCAGATACAGACATCACCAAACACTGAAATCACCAGACACGGACATCATCAGAGAGGGACATCACCAGACACTGATATCACCAAACACTGACATCATCAGACACTGACTTCACCAGACATTGACATCATCAGACACTGACATCATCAGACACTGACATCAACAAACACTGACATCATCAGACACTGACATCAACAAGCACTGACATCATCAGACACTGACATCACCACACACTGACATCATCAGGCACTGACATCACCAGACACTGAGATAATCTGACATTGACATCACCAGACACTGACATCACCAAACACTGACATCATCAGACACTGACATCACCAGACACTGACATCATCAGACACTGACATGATCAGACACTGACATCATCAGACACTGACATCAACAAACACTGACATCATCAGACACTGACATCACCAGACACTGAGATCATCTGACATTGATATCACCAGACCCTGATGTCACCAGACACTGATATCATCAGACACTGACATCACCAGATACTGACATCATCAGATACAGACATCAACAAACACTGAAATCACCAGACACGGACATCATCAGACAGGGACATCACCAGACACTGATATCACCAAACACTGACATCACCAAACACTGACTTCACCAGACATTGACATCATCAGACACTGACATCATCAGACACTGACATCAACAAACACTGACATCATCAGACACTGACATCAACAAGCACTGACATCATCAGACACTGACATCACCACACACTGACATCATCAGGCACTGACATCACCAGACACTGAGATAATCTGACATTGACATCACCAGACACTGACATCACCAAACACTGACATCACCAGAAACTGACATCATCTAACATTGACATCATCAGACATTGACATCATCAGACACTGACATCACCAGATACAGACATCACCAGACACTGACATCATCTGACATTGACATCACCAGACACTGACATCATCAAACACTGACATCATCAAACACTGACATCACCAGACACTGACATCACCAGACAGTGACATCCCCAGAAACTGACATCATCAGACACTGACATCATCAGACGCTGACATCATCAGACACTGACATCATCAGACGCTGACATCACCAGACACTGACATCATCAGACGCTGACATCACCAGACACTGACATCATCAGACACTGACATCATCAGACACTTACATCATCAGACAGGGACATCACCAGACACTGACAGCATCAGACACTGACATCATCAGACACTGACAGCATCATTCACTGACGACATCAGACACTGACATCATCAGACACTGACACCATCAGACACTGACGTCATCAGACACTGACATCAACAAATACTGACATCATCAGACACTGACATCACCAGACATTGACATCATCAGGCACTGACATCACCAGACACTGAGATCATCTGACATTGACATCACCAGACACTGACATCACCAGACACTGAGATCATCTGACACTGACATCACCAGACACGGATATCACCAGACACTGACATCATCAGACACTGACATCATCAGACACTGATATCACCAGACACTGACATCATCAGACAGGGACATCACCAGACACTGACAGCATCAGACACTGAAATGATCAGACACGAACATCATCAGACACTGACATCAACAAACACTGAGATAATATGACATTGACATCAGCAGACACTGACATCACCAAACACTGACATCATCAGACACTGACATCACCAGACACTGACATCATCAGACATTGACATCACCAGACACTGACATCATCAAACACTGACATCATCAGACATTGACATCATCAGACATTGACATCATCAGACACTGACATCACCAGATACTGACATCACCAGATACTGACATCACCTGACACTGACATCATCAGACACTGACATCACCAGAAACCGACATCATCTAACATTGACATCATCAGACACTGACATCATCAGACATTGACATCACCAGACACTGATGTCACCAGACACTGATATCATCAGACACTGACATCACCAGACACTGACATCATCAGACACTGACATTACCAAACACTGAAATCAGCAGTCACTGAAATCAGCAGACACTGACATCATCAGTCACTGACATCACCAAACACTGACATCATCAGACACTGACATCATCAGACACTGACATCAACAAACACGGACATCACCAGACACTGATGTCACCAGACACTGACATCATCAGACACTGACATTACCAAACACTGAAATCAGCAATCACTGAAATCAGCAGACACTGACATCATCAGTCACTGACATCACCAAACACTGACATCATCAGACACTGACATCATCAGACACTGACATCAACAAACACGGACATCACCAAACACTGATATCACCAAACACTGACATCACCAGACACTGACAATACAAAACACTGACATCATCAGACACTGACATCATCAGACACTGACATCATCAGGTACTGACATCATCAGACACTGACATCATCAGACACTGGCATCATCAGACGCTGACATCATCAGATGCTGTGATCATCTGACATTGAAATCACCAGACACTGACATCACCAGACACTGACATCATCAGACACTGACATCACCAGACACTGACATCATCAGATACTGCCATCACCAAACACTGAAAACAGCAGACACTGAAATCACCAGACACTGACATCATCAGTCACTTACATCACCAGACACTGACCATCAGACACTGATATCACCAGCCACTGACATCATCAGACACTGACATCATCAGACACTGACATCATCAAACACTGATATCACCAAACACTGACATCACCAGACACTGACATCACCAGACATTGACATCATCCGGCACTGACATCACCAGACACTGAGATCATCTGACATTGACATCACCGGACACTGACATCATCAAACACTGACATCATCAAACACTGACATCACCAGACACTGACATCATCAGACATTGACATCACCAGACACTGATGTCACCAGACACTGATATCATCAGACACTGACATCACCAGACAGTGACAACACCAAACACTGACATCATCAGGCAATGACATCCCCAGAAACTGACATCATCAGACACTGACATCATCAGACGCTGACATCACCAGACACTGACATCATCAGACGCTGACATCACCAGACACTGACATCATCAGACACTGACATCATCAGACACTGACAGCATCATTCACTGACGACATCAGACACTGACATCAACAAATACTGACATCATCAGACACTGACATCACCAGACATTGACATCATCAGGCACTGACATCACCAGACACTGAGATCATCTGACATTGACATCACCAGACACTGACATCACCAGACACTGAGATCATCTGACACTGACATCACCAGACACGGATATCACCAGACACTGACATCATCAGACACTGACATCATCAGACACTGATATCACCAGACACTGACATCATCAGACAGGGACATCACCAGACACTGACAGCATCAGACACTGAAATGATCAGACACTAACATCATCAGACACTGACATCAACAAACACTGACATCATCAGACACTGACATCACCAGACACTGAGATCATCTGACATTGATATCACCAGACTCTGATGTCACCAGACACTGATATCATCAGACACTGACATCACCAGATACTGACGTCATCAGATACAGACATCACCAAACACTGAAATCACCAGACACGGACATCATCAGACAGGGACATCACCAGACACTGACATCACCAAACACTGACATCATCAGACACTAACATCACCAGACACTGACATCATCAGACACTTACATCATCAGATACAGACATCACCAAACACTGAAATAACCAGACACGGACATCATCAGACAGGGACATCACCAGACACTGACATCACCAAACACTGACATCATCAGACACTAACATCACCAGACACTGACATCATCAGACACTTACATCATCAGACACTGACATCATCTGACACTGATATCAGCAGACACGGACATCATCAGACAGGGATATCACCAGATACTGACAGCACCAAACACTGACAGCATCAGACACTGACGTCATCAGTCACTGACGTCATCAGACACTGACATCATCAGACACTGACATCATCAGACACTGACATCACCAGACACTGAGATAATCTGACATTGACATCAGCAGACACTGACATCACCAAACACTGACATCATCAGACACTGACATCATCAAACACTGACATCATCAGACATTGACATCATCAGACACTGACATCACCAGATACTGACAGCATCATTCACTGACAGCATCATTCACTGACGACATCATACACTGACATCATCAGACACTGACATAATCAGACACTGACATCATCAGACATTGACATCACCAGACACTGATGTCACCAGACACTGATATCATCAGACACTGACATCACTAGACACTGACATCATCAGATACTGACATCATCAGACACTGACATCACCAGACACTAACATAATCAGACACTGACATCATCAGACACTGACATCAACAAACACGGACATCACCAAACACTGACATCACCAGACACTGATATCATCAGTCACTGACATCACCAGACACTGACATCATCAGACACTGACATCACCAGACACTAACATAATCAGACACTGACATCATCAGACACTGACATCAACAAACACGGACATCACCAAACACTGACATCACCAGACACTGACAACACCAAACACTGACATCATCAGACACTGACATCCCCAGAAACTGACAACATCAGACACTGACATCAACAAACACGGACATGTCCAAACACTGACATCTCCAGACACTGATATCACCAAACACTGACATCACCAGACACTGACATCAACAAACACTGACATCACCAGACACTGACATCAACAAACACGGACATCACCAATCACTGACATCACCAGACACTGATATCACCAAACACTGACATCACCAGACACTGACAACACCAAACACTGACATCATCAGACACTGACATCCCCAGAAACTGACATCATCAGACACTGACATCATCAGACACTGACATCATCAGACACTTACATCATCAGACACTGACAGCACCAGACACTGACATCACCAAACACTGACATCGTCAGACACTGACATCATCTTACACTGACATCAGCAGACACGGACATCATCAGACAGGGACATCACCAGAAACTGACATCACCAGACACTGACAGCATCATTCACTGACAGCATCATTCACTGACGACATCATATACTGACATCATCAGACACTGACATAATCAGACACTGACATCATCAGACATTGACATCACCAGACACTGATGTCACCAGACACTGATATCATCAGACACTGACGTCATCAGACACTGACATCAACAAATACTGACATCATCAGACACTGACATCACCAGACATTGACATCATCAGGCACTGACATCACCAGACACTGAGATCATCTGACATTGACATCACCAGACACTGACATCATCAAACACTGACATCATCAAACACTGGCATCACCAGACACTGACATCATCAGACATTGACATCACCAGACACTGATGTCACCACACACTGATATCATCAGACACTGACATCACTAGACAGTGACAACACCAAACACTGACATCATCAGGCAATGACATCCCCAGAAACTGACATCATCAGACACTGACATCATCAGACACTGACATCATCAGACACTGACATCAACAAATACTGACATCATCAGACACTGACATCACCAGACATTGACATCATCAGGCACTGACATCACCAGCCACTGAGATCATCTGACATTGCCATCACCAGACACTGACATCATCAGACACTGACATCTTCAGACACTGACATCACCAGACACTGATATCACCAGACACTGACATCATCAGACACTGACATCATCAGACACTGATATCACCAGACACTGACATCATCAGACAGGGACATCACCAGACACTGACAGCATCAGACACTGACATGATCAGACACTGACATCATCAGACACTGACATCAACAAACACTGACATCATCAGACACTGACATCACCAGACACTGAGATCATCTGACATTGATATCACCAGATACTGACATCATCAGATACAGACATCATCAGACACTGACATCAACAAACACTGACATCATCAGACACTGACATCAACAAGCACTGACATCACCAGACACTGACAGCATCAGTCCCTGACATCACCAGACACTAACATAATCAGACACTGACTTCATCAGACACTGACATCAACAAACACGGACATCACCAAACACTGATATCACCAAACACTGACATCACCAGACACTGACAACACCAAACACTGACATCATCAGACACTGACGTCCCGAGAAACTGACATCATCAGACACTGACATCATCAGACACTGACATCATCAGACACTGGCATCATCAGACGCTGACATCATCAGACGCTGACATCACCAGACACTGACATCACCAGACACTGACATCATCAGTTACTGACATCACCAGACACTGACATCATCAGACACTGACATCACAAAACACTGACATCACCAGACACTGACATCACCAGACACTGACATCACCAGACATTGACATCATCTGACACTGACATCACCAAACACTGACATCATTAGACACTGACATCACCAGACACGGACATCATCAGATACTGACATCACCAGACACTAACATCATCAGACACTGACATCACCAGACACTGACCATCAGACACTGACATCACCAGCCACTGACATCATCAGACACTGACATCATCAGACACTGACATCATCAAACACTGAAATCACCAAACACTGACATCACCAGACACTGACATCACCAGACACTGACATCATCAGACACTGACGTCATCAGACACTGACATCAACAAATACTGACATCATGAGACACTGACATCACCAGACATTGACATCATCAGGCACTGACATCACCAGACACTGAGATCATCTGACATTGACATCACCAGACACTGACATCATCAAACACTGACATCATCAAACACTGACATCACCAGACACTGACATCATCAGACATTGACATCACCAGACACTGATGTCACCAGACAGATATCATCAGACACTGACATCACCCGTCAGTGACAACACCAAACACTGACATCATCAGGCAATGACATCCCCAGAACTGACATCATCAGACACTGACATCATCAGACGCTGACATCACCAGACACTGACATCATCAGACACTGACATCACCAGACACTGACATCATCAGACACTGACATCATCAGACACTTACATAATCAGACAGGGACATCACCAGGCACTGACAGCATCGGACACTGACATCATCAGACACTGACAGCATCATTCACTGACGACATCAGACACTGACATCATCAGACACTGACGTCATCAAACACTGACATCAACAAATAATGACATCATCAGACACTGACATCACCAGACATTGACATCATCAGGCACTGACATCACCAGACACTGAGATCATCTGACATTGACATCACCAGACACTGACATCATCAGACACTGACATCTTCAGACACAGACATCACCAGACACGGATATCACCAGACACTGACATCATCAGACACTGACATCATCAGGCACTGATATCACCAGACACTGACATCATCAGACAGGGACATCACCAGACACTGACAGCATCAGACACTGACATGATCAGACACTGACATCATCAGACACTGACATCAACAAACACTGACATCATCAGACACTGACATCACCAGACACTGAGATCATCTGACATTGATATCACCAGACCCTGATGTCACCAGACACTGATATCATCAGACACTGACATCACCAGATACTGACATCATCAGATACAGACATCACCAAACACTGAAATCACCAGACACGGACATCATCAGAGAGGGACATCACCAGACACTGATATCACCAAACACTGACATCATCAGGCACTGACTTCACCAGACATTGACATCATCAGACACTGACATCATCAGACACTGACATCAACAAACACTGACATCATCAGACACTGACATCAACGAGCACTGACATCATCAGACACTGACATCACCACACACTGACATCATCAGGCACTGACATCACCAGACACTGAGATAATCTGACATTGACATCACCAGACACTGACAACACCAAACACTGACATCATCAGACACTGACATCCCCAGAAACTGACAACATCAGACACTGACATCAACAAACACGGACATGTCCAAACACTGACATCTCCAGACACTGATATCACCAAACACTGACATCACCAGACACTGACATCAACAAACACGGACATCACCAATCACTGACATCACCAGACACTGATATCACCAAACACTGACATCACCAGACACTGACAACACCAAACACTGACATCATCAGACACTGACATCCCCAGAAACTGACATCATCAGACACTGACATCATCAGACACTGACATCATCAGACACTTACATCATCAGACACTGACATTTCCAGACACTGACATCATCAGACATTGACATCACCAGACACTGATGTCACCAGACAGATATCATCAGACACTGACATCACCCGTCAGTGACAACACCAAACACTGACATCATCAGGCAATGACATCCCCAGAACTGACATCATCAGACACTGACATCATCAGACGCTGACATCACCAGACACTGACATCATCAGACACTGACATCACCAGACACTGACATCATCAGACACTGACATCATCAGACACTTACATAATCAGACAGGGACATCACCAGACACTGACAGCATCAGACACTGACATCATCAGACACTGACAGCATCATTCACTGACGACATCAGACACTGACATCATCAGACACTGACGTCATCAAACACTGACATCAACAAATAATGACATCATCAGACACTGACATCACCAGACATTGACATCATCAGGCACTGACATCACCAGACACTGAGATCATCTGACATTGACATCACCAGAGACTGACATCATCAGACACTGACATCTTCAGACACAGACATCACCAGACACTGATATCACCAGACACTGACATCATCAGACACTGACATCATCAGGCACTGATATCACCAGACACTGACATCATCAGACAGGGACATCACCAGACACTGACAGCATCAGACACTGACATGATCAGACACTGACCAAATCAGACACTGACATCAACAAACACTGACATCATCAGACACTGACATCACCAGACACTGAGATCATCTGACATTGATATCACCAGACCCTGATGTCACCAGACACTGATATCATCAGACACTGACATCACCAGATACTGACATCATCAGATACAGACATCACCAAACACTGAAATCACCAGACACGGACATCATCAGAGAGGGACATCACCAGACACTGATATCACCAAACACTGACATCATCAGACACTGACTTCACCAGACATTGACATCATCAGACACTGACATCATCAGACACTGACATCAACAAACACTGACATCATCAGACACTGACATCAACAAGCACTGACATCATCAGACACTGACATCACCACACACTGACATCATCAGGCACTGACATCACCAGACACTGAGATAATCTGACATTGACATCACCAGACACTGACATCACCAAACACTGACATCATCAGACACTGACATCACCAGACACTGACATCATCAGACACTGACATGATCAGACACTGACATCATCAGACACTGACATCAACAAACACTGACATCATCAGACACTGACATCACCAGACACTGAGATCATCTGACATTGATATCACCAGACCCTGATGTCACCAGACACTGATATCATCAGACACTGACATCACCAGATACTGACATCATCAGATACAGACATCACCAAACACTGAAATCACCAGACACGGACATCATCAGACAGGGACATCACCAGACACTGATATCACCAAACACTGACATCATCAGACACTGACTTCACCAGACATTGACATCATCAGACACTGACATCATCAGACACTGACATCAACAAACACTGACATCATCAGACACTGACATCAACAAGCACTGACATCATCAGACACTGACATCACCACACACTGACATCATCAGGCACTGACATCACCAGACACTGAGATAATCTGACATTGACATCACCAGACACTGACATCACCAAACACTGACATCATCAGACACTGACATCACCAGACACTGACATCATCAGACACTGACATCATCAGACACTGACATCAGCTGACACTGACATCAGCAGACACAGACATCATCAGACAGGGATATCACCAGATACTGACATCACCAGACACTGACAGCATCAGACACTGACGTCATCAGTCACTGACGTCATCGGACACTGACATCACCAGACACTGAGATAAACTGACATTGACATCAGCAGACACTGACATCCCCAAACACTGACATCATCAGACACTGACATTTCCAGACACTGACATCATCAGACATTGACATCACCAGACACTGATGTCACCAGACACTGATATCACCAGATACTGACATCACCAGATACTGACATCACCAGACACTGACATCATCAAACACTGACATCATCAGACATTGACATCATCAGACATTAACATCATCAGACACTGACATCACCAGATACAGACATCACCAGATACTAACATCACCAGACACTGACATCACCAGACACTGACAGCATCAGACACTGACATCATTAGTCACTGACGACATCAGACACTGACATCATCAGACACTGACATCATCAGACGCTGAGATCATCTGACATTGAAATCACCAGACACTGACATCACGAGACACTGACATCATCAGACACTGACATCACCAGACACTGACATCATCAGATACTGCCATCAACAAACACTGAAAACAGCAGACACTGAAATCACCAGACACTGACATCATCAGTCACTGACATCATCAGACACTGACATCATCAGACACTGACATCACCAAACACTGATATCACCAAACACTGACATCATCAGACACTGACATCATCAGACACTGACATCACCAGAAACTGACATCATCTAACATTGACATCATCAGACACTGACATCATCAGACACTGACATCACCAGATACAGACATCACCAGACACTGACATCATCTGACATTGACATCACCAGACACTGACATCATCAAACACTGACATCATCAAACACTGACATCACCAGACACTGACATCACCAGACAGTGACATCCCCAGAAACTGACATCATCAGACACTGACATCATCAGACGCTGACATCACCAGACACTGACATCATCAGACGCTGACATCACCAGACACTGACATCATCAGACACTGACATCATCAGACACTTACATCATCAGACAGGGACATCACCAGACACTGACAGCATCAGACACTGACATCATCAGACACTGACAGCATCATTCACTGACGACATCAGACACTGACATCATCAGACACTGACACCATCAGACACTGACGTCATCAGACACTGACATCAACAAATACTGACATCATCAGACACTGACATCACCAGACATTGACATCATCAGGCACTGACATCACCAGACACTGAGATCATCTGACATTGACATCACCAGACACTGACATCACCAGACACTGAGATCATCTGACACTGACATCACCAGACACGGATATCACCAGACACTGACATCATCAGACACTGACATCATCAGACACTGATATCACCAGACACTGACATCATCAGACAGGGACATCACCAGACACTGACAGCATCAGACACTGAAATGATCAGACACGAACATCATCAGACACTGACATCAACAAACACTGAGATAATATGACATTGACATCAGCAGACACTGACATCACCAAACACTGACATCATCAGACACTGACATCACCAGACACTGACATCATCAGACATTGACATCACCAGACACTGATGTCACCAGACACTGATATCACCAGATACTGACATCACCAGATACTGACATCACCAGACACTGACATCATCAAACACTGACATCATCAGACATTGACATCATCAGACATTGACATCATCAGACACTGACATCACCAGATACTGACATCACCAGATACTGACATCACCTGACACTGACATCATCAGACACTGACATCACCAGAAACCGACATCATCTAACATTGACATCATCAGACACTGACATCATCAGACATTGACATCACCAGACACTGATGTCACCAGACACTGATATCATCAGACACTGACATCACCAGACACTGACATCATCAGACACTGACATTACCAAACACTGAAATCAGCAGTCACTGAAATCAGCAGACACTGACATCATCAGTCACTGACATCACCAAACACTGACATCATCAGACACTGACATCATCAGACACTGACATCAACAAACACGGACATCACCAGACACTGATGTCACCAGACACTGACATCATCAGACACTGACATTACCAAACACTGAAATCAGCAGTCACTGAAATCAGCAGACACTGACATCATCAGTCACTGACATCACCAAACACTGACATCATCAGACACTGACATCATCAGACACTGACATCAACAAACACGGACATCACCAAACACTGATATCACCAAACACTGACATCACCAGACACTGACAATACAAAACACTGACATCATCAGACACTGACATCATCAGACACTGACATCATCAGGTACTGACATCATCAGACACTGACATCATCAGACACTGGCATCATCAGACGCTGACATCATCAGATGCTGTGATCATCTGACATTGAAATCACCAGACACTGACATCACCAGACACTGACATCATCAGACACTGACATCACCAGACACTGACATCATCAGATACTGCCATCACCAAACACTGAAAACAGCAGACACTGAAATCACCAGACACTGACATCATCAGTCACTTACATCACCAGACACTGACCATCAGACACTGACATCACCAGCCACTGACATCATCAGACACTGACATCATCAGACACTGACATCATCAAACACTGATATCACCAAACACTGACATCACCAGACACTGACATCACCAGACATTGACATCATCCGGCACTGACATCACCAGACACTGAGATCATCTGACATTGACATCACCAGACACTGACATCATCAAACACTGACATCATCAAACACTGACATCACCAGACACTGACATCATCAGACATTGACATCACCAGACACTGATGTCACCAGACACTGATATCATCAGACACTGACATCACCAGACAGTGACAACACCAAACACTGACATCATCAGGCAATGACATCCCCAGAAACTGACATCATCAGACACTGACATCATCAGACGCTGACATCACCAGACACTGACATCATCAGACGCTGACATCACCAGACACTGACATCATCAGACACTGACATCATCAGACACTTACATCATCAGACAGGGACATCACCAGACACTGACAGCATCAGACACTGACATCATCAGACACTGACAGCATCATTCACTGACGACATCAGACACTGACATCAACAAATACTGACATCATCAGACACTGACATCACCAGACATTGACATCATCAGGCACTGACATCACCAGACACTGAGATCATCTGACATTGACATCACCAGACACTGACATCACCGGACACTGAGATCATCTGACACTGACATCACCAGACACGGATATCACCAGACACTGACATCATCAGACACTGACATCATCAGACACTGATATCACCAGACACTGACATCATCAGACAGGGACATCACCAGACACTGACAGCATCAGACACTGAAATGATCAGACACTAACATCATCAGACACTGACATCAACAAACACTGACATCATCAGACACTGACATCACCAGACACTGAGATCATCTGACATTGATATCACCAGACCCTGATGTCACCAGACACTGATATCATCAGACACTGACATCACCAGATACTGACATCATCAGATACAGACATCACCAAACACTGAAATCACCAGACACGGACATCATCAGACAGGGACATCACCAGACACTGACATCACCAAACACTGACATCATCAGACACTAACATCACCAGACACTGACATCATCAGACACTTACATCATCAGATACAGACATCACCAAACACTGAAATCACCAGACACGGACATCATCAGACAGGGACATCACCAGACACTGACGTCATCAGTCACTGACGTCATCAGACACTGACATCATCAGACACTGACATCATCAGACACTGACATCACCAGACACTGAGATAATCTGACATTGACATCAGCAGACACTGACATCACCAAACACTGACATCATCAGACACTGACATCATCAAACAATGACATCATCAGACACTGACATCACCAGATACTGACATCACCTGACACTGACATCACCAGACACTGACAGCATCAGACACTGACATCATCAGTCACTGACGACATCATACACTGACATCATCAGACACTGACATCATCACACACTGACATCATCAGACGCTGAGATCATCTGACATTGAAATCACCAGATACTGACATCACCTGACACTGACATCACCAGACACTGACAGCATCAGACACTGACATCATCAGTCACTGACAACATCATACACTGACATCATCAGACACTGACATCATCACACACTGACATCATCAGACGCTGAGGTCATCTGACATTGAAATCACCAGACACTGACATCACGAGACACTGACATCATCAGACACTGACATCACCAGACACTGACATCATCAGATACTGCCATCAACAAACACTGAAAACAGCAGACAATGAAATCACCAGACACTGACATCATCAGTCACTGACATCATCAGACACTGACATCATCAGACACTGACATCACCAAACACTGATATCACCAAACACTGACATCATCAGACACTGACATCACCAGACACTGACATCACCAGACACTGACATCATCAGACACAGACATCATCAGACACTGACATCACCAGACACTGACATCATCAGACACTGACATCATCAGACACTGACATCATCAGACACTGACATCACCAGACACTGACATTACCAAACACTGAAATCAGCAGTCACTGAAATCAGCAGACACTGACATCATCAGTCACTGACATCACCAAACACTGACATCATCAGACACTGACATCATCAGACACTGACATCAACAAACACGGACATCACCACACACTGATATCACCAAACACTGACATCACCAGACACTGACAATACAAAACACTGACATCATCAGACACTGACATCATCAGACACTGACATCATCAGGTACTGACATCATCAGACACTGACATCATCAGACACTGGCATCATCAGACGCTGACATCATCAGATGCTGAGATCATCTGACATTGAAATCACCAGACACTGACATCACCAGACACTGACATCATCAGACACTGACATCACCAGACACTGACATCATCAGATACTGCCATCACCAAACACTGAAAACAGCAGACACTGAAATCACCAGACACTGACATCATCAGTCACTTTCATCACCAGACACTGACCATCAGACACTGACATCACCAGCCACTGACATCATCAGACACTGACATCATCAGACACTGACATCATCAAACACTGATATCACCAAACACTGACATCACCAACACTGACATCATCAGACATTGACATCATCCGGCACTGACATCACCAGACACTGAGATCAACTGACATTGACATCACCAGACACTGACATCATCAAACACTGACATCACCAGACACTGATGTCATCAGACACTGATATCATCAGACACTGACATCATCAGACAGTGACAAAACCAAACACTGACATCATCAGGCAATGACATCCCCAGAAACTGACATCATCAGACACTGACATCATCAGACGCTGACATCACCAGACACTGACATCATCAGACGCTGACATCACCTGACACTGACATCATCAGACACTGACATCATCAGACACTTACATCATCAGACACTGACAGCATCAGACACTGACATCATCAGACACTGACAGCATCATTCACTGACGACATCAGACACTGACATCATCAGACACTGACATCATCAGACAGGGACATCACCAGACACTGACAGCATCAGACACTGACATCATCAGACACTGACAGCATCATTCACTGACGACATCAGACACTGACATCATCAGACACTGACATCATCAGACACTGACGTCACCAGACACTGACAACACCAAACACTGACATCATCAGACACTGACGTCCCGAGAAACTGACATCATCAGACACTGACATCATCAGACACTGACATCATCAGACACTGGCATCATCAGATGCTGACATCATCAGACGCTGACATCACCAGACACTGACATCACCAGACACTGACATCATCAGTTACTGACATCACCAGACACTGACATCATCAGACACTGACATCACAAAACACTGACATCACCAGACACTGACATCACCAGACACTGACATCACCAGACATTGACATCATCTGACACTGACATCACCAAACACTGACATCATTAGACACTGACATCACCAGACACGGACATCATCAGATACTGACATCACCAGACACTAACATCATCAGACACTGACATCACCAGACACTGACCATCAGACACTGACATCACCAGCCACTGACATCATCAGACACTGACATCATCAGACACTGACATCATCAAACACTGAAATCACCAAACACTGACATCACCAGACACTGACATCACCAGACACTGACATCATCAGACACTGACGTCATCAGACACTGACATCAACAAATACTGACATCATCAGACACTGACATCACCAGACATTGACATCATCAGGCACTGACATCACCAGACACTGAGATCATCTGACATTGACATCACCAGACACTGACATCATCAAACACTGACATCATCAAACACTGACATCACCAGACACTGACATCATCAGACATTGACATCACCAGACACTGATGTCACCAGACAGATATCATCAGACACTGACATCACCCGTCAGTGACAACACCAAACACTGACATCATCAGGCAATGACATCCCCAGAACTGACATCATCAGACACTGACATCATCAGACGCTGACATCACCAGACACTGACATCATCAGACACTGACATCACCAGACACTGACATCATCAGACACTGACATCATCAGACACTTACATAATCAGACAGGGACATCACCAGACACTGACAGCATCAGACACTGACATCATCAGACACTGACAGCATCATTCACTGACGACATCAGACACTGACATCATCAGACACTGACGTCATCAAACACTGACATCAACAAATAATGACATCATCAGACACTGACATCACCAGACATTGACATCATCAGGCACTGACATCACCAGACACTGAGATCATCTGACATTGACATCACCAGACACTGACATCATCAGACACTGACATCTTCAGACACAGACATCACCAGACACTGATATCACCAGACACTGACATCATCAGACACTGACATCATCAGGCACTGATATCACCAGACACTGACATCATCAGACAGGGACATCACCAGACACTGACAGCATCAGACACTGACATGATCAGACACTGACCAAATCAGACACTGACATCAACAAACATTGACATCATCAGACACTGACATCACCAGACACTGAGATCATCTGACATTGATATCACCAGACCCTGATGTCACCAGACACTGATATCATCAGACACTGACATCACCAGATACTGACATCATCAGATACAGACATCACCAAACACTGAAATCACCAGACACGGACATCATCAGAGAGGGACATCACCAGACACTGATATCACCAAACACTGACATCATCAGACACTGACTTCACCAGACATTGACATCATCAGACACTGACATCATCAGACACTGACATCAACAAACACTGACATCATCAGACACTGACATCAACAAGCACTGACATCATCAGACACTGACATCACCACACACTGACATCATCAGGCACTGACATCACCAGACACTGAGATAATCTGACATTGACATCACCAGACACTGACATCACCAAACACTGACATCATCAGACACTGACATCACCAGACACTGACATCATCAGACACTGACATGATCAGACACTGACATCATCAGACACTGACATCAACAAACACTGACATCATCAGACACTGACATCACCAGACACTGAGATCATCTGACATTGATATCACCAGACCCTGATGTCACCAGACACTGATATCATCAGACACTGACATCACCAGATACTGACATCATCAGATACAGACATCACCAAACACTGAAATCACCAGACACGGACATCATCAGACAGGGACATCACCAGACACTGATATCACCAAACACTGACATCATCAGACACTGACTTCACCAGACATTGACATCATCAGACACTGACATCATCAGACACTGACATCAACAAACACTGACATCATCAGACACTGACATCAACAAGCACTGACATCATCAGACACTGACATCACCACACACTGACATCATCAGGCACTGACATCACCAGACACTGAGATAATCTGACATTGACATCACCAGACACTGACATCACCAAACACTGACATCATCAGACACTGACATCACCAGACACTGACATCATCAGACACTGACATCATCAGACACTGACATCAGCTGACACTGACATCAGCAGACACAGACATCATCAGACAGGGATATCACCAGATACTGACATCACCAGACACTGACAGCATCAGACACTGACGTCATCAGTCACTGACGTCATCGGACACTGACATCACCAGACACTGAGATAAACTGACATTGACATCAGCAGACACTGACATCCCCAAACACTGACATCATTAGACACTGACATTTCCAGACACTGACATCATCAGACATTGACATCACCAGACACTGATGTCACCAGACACTGATATCACCAGATACTGACATCACCAGATACTGACATCACCAGACACTGACATCATCAAACACTGACATCATCAGACATTGACATCATCAGACATTAACATCATCAGACACTGACATCACCAGATACAGACATCACCAGATACTAACATCACCAGACACTGACATCACCAGACACTGACAGCATCAGACACTGACATCATTAGTCACTGACGACATCAGACACTGACATCATCAGACACTGACATCATCAGACGCTGAGATCATCTGACATTGAAATCACCAGACACTGACATCACGAGACACTGACATCATCAGACACTGACATCACCAGACACTGACATCATCAGATACTGCCATCAACAAACACTGAAAACAGCAGACACTGAAATCACCAGACACTGACATCATCAGTCACTGACATCATCAGACACTGACATCATCAGACACTGACATCACCAAACACTGATATCACCAAACACTGACATCATCAGACACTGACATCATCAGACACTGACATCACCAGAAACTGACATCATCTAACATTGACATCATCAGACACTGACATCATCAGACACTGACATCACCAGATACAGACATCACCAGACACTGACATCATCTGACATTGACATCACCAGACACTGACATCATCAAACACTGACATCATCAAACACTGACATCACCAGACACTGACATCACCAGACAGTGACATCCCCAGAAACTGACATCATCAGACACTGACATCATCAGACGCTGACATCACCAGACACTGACATCATCAGACGCTGACATCACCAGACACTGACATCATCAGACACTGACATCATCAGACACTTACATCATCAGACAGGGACATCACCAGACACTGACAGCATCAGACACTGACATCATCAGACACTGACAGCATCATTCACTGACGACATCAGACACTGACATCATCAGACACTGACACCATCAGACACTGACGTCATCAGACACTGACATCAACAAATACTGACATCATCAGACACTGACATCACCAGACATTGACATCATCAGGCACTGACATCACCAGACACTGAGATCATCTGACATTGACATCACCAGACACTGACATCACCAGACACTGAGATCATCTGACACTGACATCACCAGACACGGATATCACCAGACACTGACATCATCAGACACTGACATCATCAGACACTGATATCACCAGACACTGACATCATCAGACAGGGACATCACCAGACACTGACAGCATCAGACACTGAAATGATCAGACACGAACATCATCAGACACTGACATCAACAAACACTGAGATAATATGACATTGACATCAGCAGACACTGACATCACCAAACACTGACATCATCAGACACTGACATCACCAGACACTGACATCATCAGACATTGACATCACCAGACACTGATGTCACCAGACACTGATATCACCAGATACTGACATCACCAGATACTGACATCACCAGACACTGACATCATCAAACACTGACATCATCAGACATTGACATCATCAGACATTGACATCATCAGACACTGACATCACCAGATACTGACATCACCAGATACTGACATCACCTGACACTGACATCATCAGACACTGACATCACCAGAAACCGACATCATCTAACATTGACATCATCAGACACTGACATCATCAGACATTGACATCACCAGACACTGATGTCACCAGACACTGATATCATCATACACTGACATCACCAGACACTGACATCATCAGACACTGACATTACCAAACACTGAAATCAGCAGTCACTGAAATCAGCAGACACTGACATCATCAGTCACTGACATCACCAAACACTGACATCATCAGACACTGACATCATCAGACACTGACATCAACAAACACGGACATCACCAGACACTGATGTCACCAGACACTGACATCATCAGACACTGACATTACCAAACACTGAAATCAGCAGTCACTGAAATCAGCAGACACTGACATCATCAGTCACTGACATCACCAAACACTGACATCATCAGACACTGACATCATCAGACACTGACATCAACAAACACGGACATCACCAAACACTGATATCACCAAACACTGACATCACCAGACACTGACAATACAAAACACTGACATCATCAGACACTGACATCATCAGACACTGACATCATCAGGTACTGACATCATCAGACACTGACATCATCAGACACTGGCATCATCAGACGCTGACATCATCAGATGCTGTGATCATCTGACATTGAAATCACCAGACACTGACATCACCAGACACTGACATCATCAGACACTGACATCACCAGACACTGACATCATCAGATACTGCCATCACCAAACACTGAAAACAGCAGACACTGAAATCACCAGACACTGACATCATCAGTCACTTACATCACCAGACACTGACCATCAGACACTGACATCACCAGCCACTGACATCATCAGACACTGACATCATCAGACACTGACATCATCAAACACTGATATCACCAAACACTGACATCACCAGACACTGACATCACCAGACATTGACATCATCCGGCACTTACATCACCAGACACTGAGATCATCTGACATTGACATCACCAGACACTGACATCATCAAACACTGACATCATCAAACACTGACATCACCAGACACTGACATCATCAGACATTGACATCACCAGACACTGATGTCACCAGACACTGATATCATCAGACACTGACATCACCAGACAGTGACAACACCAAACACTGACATCATCAGGCAATGACATCCCCAGAAACTGACATCATCAGACACTGACATCATCAGACGCTGACATCACCAGACACTGACATCATCAGACGCTGACATCACCAGACACTGACATCATCAGACACTGACATCATCAGACACTTACATCATCAGACAGGGACATCACCAGACACTGACAGCATCAGACACTGACATCATCAGACACTGACAGCATCATTCACTGACGACATCAGACACTGACATCAACAAATACTGACATCATCAGACACTGACATCACCAGACATTGACATCATCAGGCACTGACATCACCAGACACTGAGATCATCTGACATTGACATCACCAGACACTGACATCACCAGACACTGAGATCATCTGACACTGACATCACCAGACACGGATATCACCAGACACTGACATCATCAGACACTGACATCATCAGACACTGATATCACCAGACACTGACATCATCAGACAGGGACATCACCAGACACTGACAGCATCAGACACTGAAATGATCAGACACTAACATCATCAGACACTGACATCAACAAACACTGACATCATCAGACACTGACATCACCAGACACTGAGATCATCTGACATTGATATCACCAGACCCTGACGACATCATACACTGACATCATCAGACACTGACATCATCACACACTGACATCATCAGACGCTGAGATCATCTGACATTGAAATCACCAGATACTGACATCACCTGACACTGACATCACCAGACACTGACAGCATCAGACACTGACATCATCAGTCACTGACAACATCATACACTGACATCATCAGACACTGACATCATCACACACTGACATCATCAGACGCTGAGGTCATCTGACATTGAAATCACCAGACACTGACATCACGAGACACTGACATCATCAGACACTGACATCACCAGACACTGACATCATCAGATACTGCCATCAACAAACACTGAAAACAGCAGACACTGAAATCACCAGACACTGACATCATCAGTCACTGACATCATCAGACACTGACATCATCAGACACTGACATCACCAAACACTGATATCACCAAACACTGACATCATCAGACACTGACATCACCAGACACTGACATCACCAGACACTGACATCATCAGACACTGACATCATCAGACACTGACATCACCAGACACTGACATCATCAGACACTGACATCATCAGACACTGACATCATCAGACACTGACATCACCAGACACTGACATCATCAGATACTGACATTACCAAACACTGAAATCAGCAGTCACTGAAATCAGCAGACACTGACATCATCAGTCACTGACATCACCAAACACTGACATCATCAGACACTGACATCATCAGACACTGACATCAACAAACACGGACATCACCAAACACTGATATCACCAAACACTGACATCACCAGACACTGACAATACAAAACACTGACATCATCAGACACTGACATCATCAGACACTGACATCATCAGGTACTGACATCATCAGACACTGACATCATCAGACACTGGCATCATCAGACGCTGACATCATCAGATGCTGAGATCATCTGACATTGAAATCACCAGACACTGACATCACCAGACACTGACATCATCAGACACTGACATCACCAGACACTGACATCATCAGATACTGCCATCACCAAACACTGAAAACAGCAGACACTGAAATCACCAGACACTGACATCATCAGTCACTTACATCACCAGACACTGACCATCAGACACTGACATCACCAGCCACTGACATCATCAGACACTGACATCATCAGACACTGACATCATCAAACACTGATATCACCAAACACTGACATCACCAACACTGACATCATCAGACATTGACATCATCCGGCACTGACATCACCAGACACTGAGATCAACTGACATTGACATCACCAGACACTGACATCATCAAACACTGACATCACCAGACACTGATGTCATCAGACACTGATATCATCAGACACTGACATCACCAGACAGTGACAAAACCAAACACTGACATCATCAGGCAATGACATCCCCAGAAACTGACATCATCAGACACTGACATCATCAGACGCTGACATCACCAGACACTGACATCATCAGACGCTGACATCACCTGACACTGACATCATCAGACACTGACATCATCAGACACTTACATCATCAGACAGGGACATCACCAGACACTGACAGCGTCAGACACTGACATCATCAGACACTGACAGCATCATTCACTGACGACATCAGACACTGACATCATCAGACACTGACATCATCAGACAGGGAAATCACCAGACACTGACAGCATCAGACACTGACATCATCAGACACTGACAGCATCATTCACTGACGACATCAGACACTGACATCATCAGACACTGACATCATCAGGCACTGACATCATCAGACACTGACATCAACAAATACTGACATCATCAGACACTGACATCACCAGACATTGACATCATCAGGCACTGACATCACCAGACACTGAGATCATCTGACATTGACATCACCAGACACTGACATCATCAGAAACTGACATCTTCAGACACTGACATCACCAGACACGGATATCACCAGACACTGACATCATCAGACACTGACATCACCAGACACTGACATCATCAGACGCTGACATCACCTGACACTGACATCATCAGACACTGACATCATCAGACACTTACATCATCAGACAGGGACATCACCAGACACTGACAGCATCAGACACTGACATCATCAGACACTGACAGCATCATTCACTGACGACATCAGACACTGACATCATCAGACACTGACATCATCAGACAGGGACATCACCAGACACTGACAGCATCAGACACTGACATCATCAGACACTGACATCACCAGACATTGACATCATCAGGCACTGACATCACCAGACACTGAGATCATCTGACATTGACATCACCAGACACTGACATCATCAGAAACTGACATCTTCAGACACTGACATCACCAGACACGGATACCACCAGACACTGACATCATCAGACACTGACATCATCAGACACTGATATCACCAGACACTGACATCATCAGACAGGGACATCACCAGACACTGACAGCATCAGACACTGACATGATCAGACACTGACATCATCAGACACTGACATCAACAAACACTGACATCATCAGACACTGACATCACCAGACACTGAGATCATCTGACATTGATATCACCAGACCCTGATGTCACCAGACACTGATATCATCAGACACTGACATCACCAGATACTGACATCATCAGATACAGACATCACCAAACACTGAAATCACCAGACACGGACATCATCAGACAGGGACATCACCAGACACTGACATCACCAAACACTGACATCATCAGACACTGACATCACCAGACACTGACATCATCAGACACTTACATCATCAGACACTGACATCATCTGACACTGACATCAGCAGACACGGACATCATCAGACAGGGATATCACCAGATACTGACATCACCAGACACTGACAGCATCAGACACTGACGTCATCAGTCACTGACGTCATCAGACACTGACATCATCAGACACTGACATCATCAGACACTGACATCACCAGACACTGAGATAATCTGACATTGACATCAGCAGACACTGATATCACCAAACACTGACATCATCAGACACTGACATCATCAAACACTGACATCATCAGACATTGACATCATCAGACATTGACATCACCAGATACTGACATCACCAGATACTGACATCACCTGACACTGACATCACCAGACACTGACAGCATCAGACACTGACATCATCAGTCACTGACGACATCATACACTGACATCATCAGACACTGACATCATCAGACACTGACATCATCAGACGCTGAGATCATCTGACATTGAAATCACCAGACACTGACATCACGAGAGACTGACATCATCAGACACTGACATCACCAGACACTGACATCATCAACAAACACTGAAAACAGCAGACACTGAAATCACCAGACACTGACATCATCAGTCACTGACATCATCAGACACTGACATCACCAGACACTGACATCATCAGACACTGACATCATCAGACACTGACATCACCAGAAACTGACATCATCTAACATTGACATCATCAGACAGTGACATCATCAGACACTGACATCACCAGACACTGACATCATCAAACACTGACATCACCAGGCACTGACATCACCAGACATTGACAGCATCAGACACTGACATCATCAGTCACTGATGACATCATACACTGACATCATCTCACAATGACATCATCAGACACTGACCTCATCAGACACTGACATCAACAAACACTGACATCATCAGACACTGACATCACCAGACACTGACATCATCAGGCACTGACATCACCAAACACTGAAATCAGCAGACACTGACTTCACCAAACACTGACATCATCAGACACAAACATCACCAGACACTGACATCATCAGACATTGACATCACCAGACACTGATGTCACCAGACACTGATATCATCAGACACTGACATCACCAGACACTGACATCATCAGATACTGACATTACCAAACACTGAAATCAGCAGTCACTGAAATCAGCAGACACTGACATCATCAGTCACTGACATCACCAAACACTGACATCATCAGACACTGACATCATCAGACACTGACATCAACAAACACGGACATCACCAAACACTGATATCACCAAACACTGACATCACCAGACACTGACAATACAAACACTGACATCATCAGACACTGACATCATCAGACACTGACATCATCAGACACTGGCATCATCAGACGCTGACATCAGCAGATGCTGAGATCATCTGACATTGAAATCACCAGACACTGACATCACCAGACACTGACATCATCAGACACTGACATCACCAGACACTGAGATAATCTGACATTGACATCAGCAGACACTGACATCACCAAACACTGACATCATCAGACACTGACATCATCAAACACTGACATCATCAGACATTGACATCATCAGACATTGACATCACCAGATACTGACATCACCAGATACTGACATCACCTGACACTGACATCACCAGACACTGACAGCATCAGACACTGACATCATCAGTCACTGACGACATCATACACTGACATCATCAGACACTGACATCATCAGACACTGACATCATCAGACGCTGAGATCATCTGACATTGAAATCACCAGACACTGACATCACGAGAGACTGACATCATCAGACACTGACATCACCAGACACTGACATCATCAACAAACACTGAAAACAGCAGACACTGAAATCACCAGACACTGACATCATCAGTCACTGACATCATCAGACACTGACATCACCAGACACTGACATCATCAGACACTGACATCATCAGACACTGACATCACCAGAAACTGACATCATCTAACATTGACATCATCAGACAGTGACATCATCAGACACTGACATCACCAGACACTGACATCATCAAACACTGACATCACCAGGCACTGACATCACCAGACATTGACAGCATCAGACACTGACATCATCAGTCACTGATGACATCATACACTGACATCATCTCACAATGACATCATCAGACACTGACCTCATCAGACACTGACATCAACAAACACTGACATCATCAGACACTGACATCACCAGACACTGACATCATCAGGCACTGACATCACCAAACACTGAAATCAGCAGACACTGACTTCACCAAACACTGACATCATCAGACACAAACATCACCAGACACTGACATCATCAGACATTGACATCACCAGACACTGATGTCACCAGACACTGATATCATCAGACACTGACATCACCAGACACTGACATCATCAGATACTGACATTACCAAACACTGAAATCAGCAGTCACTGAAATCAGCAGACACTGACATCATCAGTCACTGACATCACCAAACACTGACATCATCAGACACTGACATCATCAGACACTGACATCAACAAACACGGACATCACCAAACACTGATATCACCAAACACTGACATCACCAGACACTGACAATACAAACACTGACATCATCAGACACTGACATCATCAGACACTGACATCATCAGACACTGGCATCATCAGACGCTGACATCAGCAGATGCTGAGATCATCTGACATTGAAATCACCAGACACTGACATCACCAGACACTGACATCATCAGACACTGACATCACCAGACACTGACATCATCAGATACTGCCATCACCAAACACTGAAAACAGCAGACACTGAAATCACCAGACACTGACATCATCAGTCACTTACATCACCAGACACTGACCATCAGACACTGACATCACCAGCCACTGACATCATCAGACACTGACATCATCAGACACTGACATCATCAAACACTGATATCACCAAACACTGACATCACCAGACACTGACATCACCAGACACTGACATCATCAGACACTGACGTCATCAGACACTGACATCATCAGACACTGACATCACCAGACACTGAGATCATCTGACATTGACATCAGCAGACACTGACAACACCAAACGCTGACATCATCAGGCTCTGACATCACCAGACACTGACATCATCAGACATTGACATCACCAAACACTGAAATCACCAGACACGGCCATCATCAGACAGGGACATCTCCAGACACTGACATCACCAAACACTGACATCACCAGACACTGACATCATCAGACATTGGCATCACCAGACTCTGATGTCACCAGACACTGATATCATCGGACACTGACATCATCAGACACTGACATCATCAGACACTGAAATCATCAGACACTGACATCACCAGACACGGACATCATCAGACAGGGACATCATCAGACAGGGACATCACCAGACACTGACATCACCAGACACTGACATCATCAGACACGGACATTATCAGACAGGGACATCACCAGACACAGACATCACCAGACACTGACAGCATCATTCACTGACAGCATCATTCACTGACGACATCATACACTGACATCATCAGACACTGACATAATCAGACACTGACATCATCAGACATTAACATCACCAGACACTGATGTCACCAGACACTGATATCATCAGACACTGACATCACCAGACACTGACATCATCAGATACTGACATCATCAGACACTGACATCACCAGACACTAACATAATCAGACACTGACATCATCAGACACTGACATCAACAAATACGGACATCACCAAACACTGACATCACCAGACACTGATATCATCAGTCACTGACATCACCAGACACTGACATCATCAGACACTGACATCACCAGACACTAACATAATCAGACACTGACATCATCAGACACTGACATCAACAAACACGGACATCACCAAACACTGACATCACCAGACACTGACAACACCAAACACTGACATCATCAGACACTGACATCCCCAGAAACTGACATCATCAGACACTGACATCATCAGACACTGACATCATCAGACACTGACGTCACCAGACACTGACATCACCAAACACTGACATCATCAGACACAGACATCATCTTACACTGACATCAGCAGACACGGACATCATCAGACAGGGACATCAACAGAAACTGACATCACCAGACACTGACAGCATCAGACACTGACATCATCAGTCACTGACGACATCATACACTGACATCATCAGACACTGACATCATCAGACACTGACATCATCAGACACTGACATCACCAGACACTGAGATCATCTGACATTGACATCAGCAGACACTGACAACACCAAACGCTGACATCATCAGGCACTGACATCACCAGACACTGACATCATCAGACATTGACATCACCAAACACTGAAATCACCAGACACGGCCATCATCAGACAGGGACATCTCCAGACACTGACATCACCAAACACTGACATCATCAGACACTGACATCACCAGACACTGACATCATCAGACATTGGCATCACCAGACTCTGATGTCACCAGACACTGATATCATCGGACACTGACATCATCAGACACTGAAATCATCAGACACTGACATCACCAGACACGGACATCATCAGACAGGGACATCATCAGACAGGGACATCACCAGACACTGACATCACCAGACACTGACATCATCAGACACGGACATCATCAGACAGGGACATCACCAGACACAGACATCACCAGACACTGACAGCATCATTCACTGACAGCATCATTCACTGACGACATCATACACTGACATCATCAGACACTGACATAATCAGACACTGACATCATCAGACATTGACATCACCAGACACTGATGTCACCAGACACTGATATCATCAGACACTGACATCACCAGACACTGACATCATCAGATACTGACATCATCAGACACTGACATCACCAGACACTAACATAATCAGACACTGACATCATCAGACACTGACATCAACAAACACGGACATCACCAAACACTGACATCACCAGACACTGATATCATCAGTCACTGAAATCACCAGACAATGACATCATCAGACACTGACATCACCAGACACTAACATAATCAGACACTGACATCATCAGACACTGACATCAACAAACACGGACATCACCAAACACTGACATCACCAGACACTGACAACACCAAACACTGACATCATCAGACACTGACATCCCCAGAAACTGACATCATCAGACACTGACATCATCAGACACTGATATCATCAGACACTGACATCACCAGACACTGACATCACCAAACACTGACATCATCAGTCACTGACATCACCAGACACTGACATCATCAGACACTGACATCACCAGACACTAACATAATCAGACACTGACATCATCAGACACTGACATCAACAAACACGGACATCACCAAACACTGACATCACCAGACACTGACAACACCAAACACTGACATCATCAGACACTGACATCCCCAGAAACTGACATCATCAGACACTGACATCATCAGACACTGACATCATCAGACACTGACGTCACCAGACACTGACATCACCAAACACTGACATCATCAGACACAGACATCATCTTACACTGACATCAGCAGACACGGACATCATCAGACAGGGACATCAACAGAAACTGACATCACCAGACACTGACAGCATCAGACACTGACATCATCAGTCACTGACGACATCATACACTGACATCATCAGACACTGACATCATCAGACACTGACATCATCAGACACTGACATCACCAGACACTGAGATCATCTGACATTGACATCAGCAGACACTGACAACACCAAACGCTGATATCATCAGGCACTGACATCACCAGACACTGACATCATCAGACATTGACATCACCAAACACTGAAATCACCAGACACGGCCATCATCAGACAGGGACATCTCCAGACACTGACATCACCAAACACTGACATCATCAGACACTGACATCACCAGACACTGACATCATCAGACATTGGCATCACCAGACTCTGATGTCACCAGACACTGATATCATCGGACACTGACATCATCAGACACTGACATCATCAGACACTGAAATCATCAGACACTGACATCACCAGACACGGACATCATCAGACAGGGACATCATCAGACAGGGACATCACCAGACACTGACATCACCAGACACTGACATCATCAGACACGGACATCATCAGACAGGGACATCACCAGACACAGACATCACCAGACACTGACAGCATCATTCACTGACAGCATCATTCACTGACGACATCATACACTGACATCATCAGACACTGACATAATCAGACACTGACATCATCAGACATTGACATCACCAGACACTGATGTCACCAGACACTGATATCATCAGACACTGACATCACCAGACACTGACATCATCAGATACTGACATCATCAGACACTGACATCACCAGACACTAACATAATCAGACACTGACATCATCAGACACTGACATCAACAAACACGGACATCACCAAACACTGACATCACCAGACACTGATATCATCAGTCACTGACATCACCAGACACTGACATCATCAGACACTGACATCACCAGAAACTGACATCATCAGACACTGACATCATCAGACACTGATATCATCAGACACTGACATCACCAGACACTGACATCACCAAGCACTGACATCATCAGTCACTGACATCACCAGACACTGACATCATCAGACACTGACATCACCAGACACTAACATAATCAGACACTGACATCATCAGACACTGACATCAACAAACACGGACATCACCAAACACTGACATCACCAGACACTGACAACACCAAACACTGACATCATCAGACACTGACATCCCCAGAAACTGACATCATCAGACACTGACATCATCAGACACTGACATCATCAGACACTGACGTCACCAGACACTGACATCACCAAACACTGACATCATCAGACACAGACATCATCTTACACTGACATCAGCAGACACGGACATCATCAGACAGGGACATCAACAGAAACTGACATCACCAGACACTGACAGCATCAGACACTGACATCATCAGTCACTGACGACATCATACACTGACATCATCAGACACTGACATCATCAGACACTGACATCATCAGACACTGACATCACCAGACACTGAGATCATCTGACATTGACATCAGCAGACACTGACAACACCAAACGCTGACATCATCAGGCACTGACATCACCAGACACTGACATCATCAGACATTGACATCACCAAACACTGAAATCACCAGACACGGCCATCATCAGACAGGGACATCTCCAGACACTGACATCACCAAACACTGACATCATCAGACACTGACATCACCAGACACTGACATCATCAGACATTGGCATCACCAGACTCTGATGTCACCAGACACTGATATCATCGGACACTGACATCATCAGACACTGACATCATCAGACACTGAAATCATCAGACACTGACATCACCAGACACGGACATCATCAGACAGGGACATCATCAGACAGGGACATCACCAGACACTGACATCACCAGACACTGACATCATCAGACACGGACATCATCAGACAGGGACATCACCAGACACAGACATCACCAGACACTGACAGCATCATTCACTGACAGCATCATTCACTGACGACATCATACACTGACATCATCAGACACTGACATAATCAGACACTGACATCATCAGACATTGACATCACCAGACACTGATGTCACCAGACACTGATATCATCAGACACTGACATCACCAGACACTGACATCATCAGATACTGACATCATCAGACACTGACATCACCAGACACTAACATAATCAGACACTGACATCATCAGACACTGACATCAACAAACACGGACATCACCAAACACTGACATCACCAGACACTGATATCATCAGTCACTGACATCACCAGACACTGACATCATCAGACACTGACATCACCAGACACTAACATAATCAGACACTGACATCATCAGACACTGACATCAACAAACACGGACATCACCAAACACTGACATCACCAGACACTGACAACACCAAACACTGACATCATCAGACACTGACATCCCCAGAAACTGACATCATCAGACACTGACATCATCAGACACTGACATCATCAGACACTGACATCACCAGACACTGACATCACCAAACACTGACATCATCAGTCACTGACATCACCAGACACTGACATCATCAGACACTGACATCACCAGACACTAACATAATCAGACACTGACATCATCAGACACTGACATCAACAAACACGGACATCACCAAACACTGACATCACCAGACACTGACAACACCAAACACTGACATCATCAGACACTGACATCCCCAGAAACTGACATCATCAGACACTGACATCATCAGACACTGACATCATCAGACACTGACGTCACCAGACACTGACATCACCAAACACTGACATCATCAGACACAGACATCATCTTACACTGACATCAGCAGACACGGACATCATCAGACAGGGACATCAACAGAAACTGACATCACCAGACACTGACAGCATCAGACACTGACATCATCAGTCACTGACGACATCATACACTGACATCATCAGACACTGACATCATCAGACACTGACATCATCAGACACTGACATCACCAGACACTGAGATCATCTGACATTGACATCAGCAGACACTGACAACACCAAACGCTGACATCATCAGGCACTGACATCACCAGACACTGACATCATCAGACATTGACATCACCAAACACTGAAATCACCAGACACGGCCATCATCAGACAGGGACATCTCCAGACACTGACATCACCAAACACTGACATCATCAGACACTGACATCACCAGACACTGACATCATCAGACATTGGCATCACCAGACTCTGATGTCACCAGACACTGATATCATCGGACACTGACATCATCAGACACTGACATCATCAGACACTGAAATCATCAGACACTGACATCACCAGACACGGACATCATCAGACAGGGACATCATCAGACAGGGACATCACCAGACACTGACATCACCAGACACTGACATCATCAGACACGGACATCATCAGACAGGGACATCACCAGACACAGACATCACCAGACACTGACAGCATCATTCACTGACAGCATCATTCACTGACGACATCATACACTGACATCATCAGACACTGACATAATCAGACACTGACATCATCAGACATTGACATCACCAGACACTGATGTCACCAGACACTGATATCATCAGACACTGACATCACCAGACACTGACATCATCAGATACTGACATCATCAGACACTGACATCACCAGACACTAACATAATCAGACACTGACATCATCAGACACTGACATCAACAAACACGGGCATCACCAAACACTGACATCACCAGACACTGATATCATCAGTCACTGATATCACCAGACACTGACATCATCAGACACTGACATCACCAGACACTAACATAATCAGACACTGACATCATCAGACACTGACATCAACAAACACGGACATCACCAAACACTGACATCACCAGACACTGACAACACCAAACACAGACATCATCAGACACTGACATCCCCAGAAACTGACAACATCAGACACTGACATCAACAAACACGGACATGACCAAACACTGACATCTCCAGACACTGATATCACCAAACACTGACATCACCAGACACTGACATCACCAAACACTGACATCACCAGACACTGATATCACCAAACACTGACATCACCAGACACTGACAACACCAAACACTGACATCATCAGACACTGACATCCCCAGAAACTGACATCATCAGACACTGACATCATCAGATACTGACATCATCAGACACTTACATCATCAGACACTGACAGCACCAGACACTGACATCACCAAACACTGACATCATCAGACACTGACATCATCTTACACTGACATCAGCAGACACGGACATCATCAGACAGGGACATCACCAGAAACTGACATCACCAGACACTGACAGCATCATTCACTGAGAGCATCATTCACTGACGACATCATATACTGACATCATCAGACACTGACATAATCAGACACTGACATCATCAGACATTGACATCACCAGACACTGATGTCACCAGACACTGATATCATCAGACACTGACATCACCAGACACTGACATCATCAGATACTGACATCACCAGACACTGACATCATCAGTCACTGACATCACCAGACACTGACAGCATCAGTCACTGACATCACCAGACACTAACATAATCAGACACTGACTTCATCAGACACTGACATCAACAAACACGGACATCACCAAACACTGATATCACCAAACACTGACATCATCAGACACTGACATCATCAGACACTGACATCACCAGACACTGAGATCATCTGACATTGACATCAGCAGACACTGACATCACCAGACATTGACATCATCAGGCACTGACATCACCAGACACTGACATCATCAGACATTGACATCACCAAACACTGAAATCACCAGACACGGCCATCATCAGACATTGACATCACCAAACACTGAAATCACCAGACACGGCCATCATCAGACAGGGACATCTCCAGACACTGACATCACCAAACACTGACATCATCAGACACTGACATCACCAGACACTGACATCATCAGACATTGGCATCACCAGACTCTGATGTCACCAGACACTGATATCATCGGACACTGACATCATCAGACACTGACATCACCAGACACTGACAGCATCAGACACTGACATCATCAGTCACTGACGACATCATACACTGACATCATCAGACACTGACATCATCAGACACTGACATCATCAGACACTGACATCACCAGACACTGAGATCATCTGACATTGACATCAGCAGACACTGACAACACCAAACGCTGACATCATCAGGCACTGACATCACCAGACACTGACATCATCAGACATTGACATCACCAAACACTGAAATCACCAGACACGGCCATCATCAGACAGGGACATCTCCAGACACTGACATCACCAAACACTGACATCATCAGACACTGACATCACCAGACACTGACATCATCAGACATTGGCATCACCAGACTCTGATGTCACCAGACACTGATATCATCGGACACTGACATCATCAGACACTGAAATCATCAGACACTGACATCACCAGACACGGACATCATCAGACAGGGACATCATCAGACAGGGACATCACCAGACACTGACATCACCAGACACTGACATCATCAGACACGGACATCATCAGACAGGGACATCACCAGACACAGACATCACCAGACACTGACAGCATCATTCACTGACAGCATCATTCACTGACGACATCATACACTGACATCATCAGACACTGACATAATCAGACACTGACATCATCAGACATTGACATCACCAGACACTGATGTCACCAGACACTGATATCATCAGACACTGACATCACCAGACACTGACATCATCAGATACTGACATCATCAGACACTGACATCACCAGACACTAACATAATCAGACACTGACATCATCAGACACTGACATCAACAAACACGGACATCACCAAACACTGACATCACCAGACACTGATATCATCAGTCACTGACATCACCAGACACTGACATCATCAGACACTGACATCACCAGACACTAACATAATCAGACACTGACATCATCAGACACTGACATCAACAAACACGGACATCACCAAACACTGACATCACCAGACACTGACAACACCAAACACTGACATCATCAGACACTGACATCCCCAGAAACTGACATCATCAGACACTGACATCATCAGACACTGATATCATCAGACACTGACATCACCAGACACTGACATCACCAAACACTGACATCATCAGTCACTGACATCACCAGACACTGACATCATCAGACACTGACATCACCAGACACTAACATAATCAGACACTGACATCATCAGACACTGACATCAACAAACACGGACATCACCAAACACTGACATCACCAGACACTGACAACACCAAACACTGACATCATCAGACACTGACATCCCCAGAAACTGACATCATCAGACACTGACATCATCAGACACTGACATCATCAGACACTGACGTCACCAGACACTGACATCACCAAACACTGACATCATCAGACACAGACATCATCTTACACTGACATCAGCAGACACGGACATCATCAGACAGGGACATCAACAGAAACTGACATCACCAGACACTGACAGCATCAGACACTGACATCATCAGTCACTGACGACATCATACACTGACATCATCAGACACTGACATCATCAGACACTGACATCATCAGACACTGACATCACCAGACACTGAGATCATCTGACATTGACATCAGCAGACACTGACAACACCAAACGCTGATATCATCAGGCACTGACATCACCAGACACTGACATCATCAGACATTGACATCACCAAACACTGAAATCACCAGACACGGCCATCATCAGACAGGGACATCTCCAGACACTGACATCACCAAACACTGACATCATCAGACACTGACATCACCAGACACTGACATCATCAGACATTGGCATCACCAGACTCTGATGTCACCAGACACTGATATCATCGGACACTGACATCATCAGACACTGACATCATCAGACACTGAAATCATCAGACACTGACATCACCAGACACGGACATCATCAGACAGGGACATCATCAGACAGGGACATCACCAGACACTGACATCACCAGACACTGACATCATCAGACACGGACATCATCAGACAGGGACATCACCAGACACAGACATCACCAGACACTGACAGCATCATTCACTGACAGCATCATTCACTGACGACATCATACACTGACATCATCAGACACTGACATAATCAGACACTGACATCATCAGACATTGACATCACCAGACACTGATGTCACCAGACACTGATATCATCAGACACTGACATCACCAGACACTGACATCATCAGATACTGACATCATCAGACACTGACATCACCAGACACTAACATAATCAGACACTGACATCATCAGACACTGACATCAACAAACACGGACATCACCAAACACTGACATCACCAGACACTGATATCATCAGTCACTGACATCACCAGACACTGACATCATCAGACACTGACATCACCAGAAACTGACATCATCAGACACTGACATCATCAGACACTGATATCATCAGACACTGACATCACCAGACACTGACATCACCAAGCACTGACATCATCAGTCACTGACATCACCAGACACTGACATCATCAGACACTGACATCACCAGACACTAACATAATCAGACACTGACATCATCAGACACTGACATCAACAAACACGGACATCACCAAACACTGACATCACCAGACACTGACAACACCAAACACTGACATCATCAGACACTGACATCCCCAGAAACTGACATCATCAGACACTGACATCATCAGACACTGACATCATCAGACACTGACGTCACCAGACACTGACATCACCAAACACTGACATCATCAGACACAGACATCATCTTACACTGACATCAGCAGACACGGACATCATCAGACAGGGACATCAACAGAAACTGACATCACCAGACACTGACAGCATCAGACACTGACATCATCAGTCACTGACGACATCATACACTGACATCATCAGACACTGACATCATCAGACACTGACATCATCAGACACTGACATCACCAGACACTGAGATCATCTGACATTGACATCAGCAGACACTGACAACACCAAACGCTGACATCATCAGGCACTGACATCACCAGACACTGACATCATCAGACATTGACATCACCAAACACTGAAATCACCAGACACGGCCATCATCAGACAGGGACATCTCCAGACACTGACATCACCAAACACTGACATCATCAGACACTGACATCACCAGACACTGACATCATCAGACATTGGCATCACCAGACTCTGATGTCACCAGACACTGATATCATCGGACACTGACATCATCAGACACTGACATCATCAGACACTGAAATCATCAGACACTGACATCACCAGACACGGACATCATCAGACAGGGACATCATCAGACAGGGACATCACCAGACACTGACATCACCAGACACTGACATCATCAGACACGGACATCATCAGACAGGGACATCACCAGACACAGACATCACCAGACACTGACAGCATCATTCACTGACAGCATCATTCACTGACGACATCATACACTGACATCATCAGACACTGACATAATCAGACACTGACATCATCAGACATTGACATCACCAGACACTGATGTCACCAGACACTGATATCATCAGACACTGACATCACCAGACACTGACATCATCAGATACTGACATCATCAGACACTGACATCACCAGACACTAACATAATCAGACACTGACATCATCAGACACTGACATCAACAAACACGGACATCACCAAACACTGACATCACCAGACACTGATATCATCAGTCACTGACATCACCAGACACTGACATCATCAGACACTGACATCACCAGACACTAACATAATCAGACACTGACATCATCAGACACTGACATCAACAAACACGGACATCACCAAACACTGACATCACCAGACACTGACAACACCAAACACTGACATCATCAGACACTGACATCCCCAGAAACTGACATCATCAGACACTGACATCATCAGACACTGACATCATCAGACACTGACATCACCAGACACTGACATCACCAAACACTGACATCATCAGTCACTGACATCACCAGACACTGACATCATCAGACACTGACATCACCAGACACTAACATAATCAGACACTGACATCATCAGACACTGACATCAACAAACACGGACATCACCAAACACTGACATCACCAGACACTGACAACACCAAACACTGACATCATCAGACACTGACATCCCCAGAAACTGACATCATCAGACACTGACATCATCAGACACTGACATCATCAGACACTGACGTCACCAGACACTGACATCACCAAACACTGACATCATCAGACACAGACATCATCTTACACTGACATCAGCAGACACGGACATCATCAGACAGGGACATCAACAGAAACTGACATCACCAGACACTGACAGCATCAGACACTGACATCATCAGTCACTGACGACATCATACACTGACATCATCAGACACTGACATCATCAGACACTGACATCATCAGACACTGACATCACCAGACACTGAGATCATCTGACATTGACATCAGCAGACACTGACAACACCAAACGCTGACATCATCAGGCACTGACATCACCAGACACTGACATCATCAGACATTGACATCACCAAACACTGAAATCACCAGACACGGCCATCATCAGACAGGGACATCTCCAGACACTGACATCACCAAACACTGACATCATCAGACACTGACATCACCAGACACTGACATCATCAGACATTGGCATCACCAGACTCTGATGTCACCAGACACTGATATCATCGGACACTGACATCATCAGACACTGACATCATCAGACACTGAAATCATCAGACACTGACATCACCAGACACGGACATCATCAGACAGGGACATCATCAGACAGGGACATCACCAGACACTGACATCACCAGACACTGACATCATCAGACACGGACATCATCAGACAGGGACATCACCAGACACAGACATCACCAGACACTGACAGCATCATTCACTGACAGCATCATTCACTGACGACATCATACACTGACATCATCAGACACTGACATAATCAGACACTGACATCATCAGACATTGACATCACCAGACACTGATGTCACCAGACACTGATATCATCAGACACTGACATCACCAGACACTGACATCATCAGATACTGACATCATCAGACACTGACATCACCAGACACTAACATAATCAGACACTGACATCATCAGACACTGACATCAACAAACACGGGCATCACCAAACACTGACATCACCAGACACTGATATCATCAGTCACTGATATCACCAGACACTGACATCATCAGACACTGACATCACCAGACACTAACATAATCAGACACTGACATCATCAGACACTGACATCAACAAACACGGACATCACCAAACACTGACATCACCAGACACTGACAACACCAAACACAGACATCATCAGACACTGACATCCCCAGAAACTGACAACATCAGACACTGACATCAACAAACACGGACATGACCAAACACTGACATCTCCAGACACTGATATCACCAAACACTGACATCACCAGACACTGACATCACCAAACACTGACATCACCAGACACTGATATCACCAAACACTGACATCACCAGACACTGACAACACCAAACACTGACATCATCAGACACTGACATCCCCAGAAACTGACATCATCAGACACTGACATCATCAGATACTGACATCATCAGACACTTACATCATCAGACACTGACAGCACCAGACACTGACATCACCAAACACTGACATCATCAGACACTGACATCATCTTACACTGACATCAGCAGACACGGACATCATCAGACAGGGACATCACCAGAAACTGACATCACCAGACACTGACAGCATCATTCACTGAGAGCATCATTCACTGACGACATCATATACTGACATCATCAGACACTGACATAATCAGACACTGACATCATCAGACATTGACATCACCAGACACTGATGTCACCAGACACTGATATCATCAGACACTGACATCACCAGACACTGACATCATCAGATACTGACATCACCAGACACTGACATCATCAGTCACTGACATCACCAGACACTGACAGCATCAGTCACTGACATCACCAGACACTAACATAATCAGACACTGACTTCATCAGACACTGACATCAACAAACACGGACATCACCAAACACTGATATCACCAAACACTGACATCATCAGACACTGACATCATCAGACACTGACATCACCAGACACTGAGATCATCTGACATTGACATCAGCAGACACTGACATCACCAGACATTGACATCATCAGGCACTGACATCACCAGACACTGACATCATCAGACATTGACATCACCAAACACTGAAATCACCAGACACGGCCATCATCAGACATTGACATCACCAAACACTGAAATCACCAGACACGGCCATCATCAGACAGGGACATCTCCAGACACTGACATCACCAAACACTGACATCATCAGACACTGACATCACCAGACACTGACATCATCAGACATTGGCATCACCAGACTCTGATGTCACCAGACACTGATATCATCGGACACTGACATCATCAGACACTGACATCATCAGACACTGAAATCATCAGACACTGACATCACCAGACACGGACATCATCAGACAGGGACATCATCAGACAGGGACATCACCAGACACTGACATCACCAGACACTGACATCATCAGACACGGACATCATCAGACAGGGACATCACCAGACACAGACATCACCAGACACTGACAGCATCATTCACTGACAGCATCATTCACTGACGACATCATACACTGACATCATCAGACACTGACATAATCAGACACTGACATCATCAGACATTGACATCACCAGACACTGATGTCACCAGACACTGATATCATCAGACACTGACATCACCAGACACTGACATCATCAGATACTGACATCATTAGACACTGACATCACCAGACACTAACATAATCAGACACTGACATCATCAGACACTGACATCAACAAACACGGACATCACCAAACACTGACATCACCAGACACTGATATCATTAGTCACTGACATCACCAGACACTGACATCATCAGACACTGACATCACCAGACACTAACATAATCAGACACTGACATCATCAGACACTGACATCAACAAACACGGACATCACCAAACACTGACATCACCAGACACTGACAACACCAAACACTGACATCATCAGACACTGACATCCCCAGAAACTGACATCATCAGACACTGACATCATCAGACACTGACATCATCAGACACTGACATCACCAGACACTGACATCACCAAACACTGACATCATCAGACACTGACATCATCTTACACTGACATCAGCAGACACGGACATCATCAGACAGGGACATCAACAGAAACTGACATCACCAGACACTGACAGCAGCAGACACTGACATCATCAGTCACTGACGACATCATACACTGACATCATCAGACACTGACATCATCAGACACTGACATCATCAGACACTGACATCACCAGACACTGACATCATCAGACACTGACATCATCAGACACTGACATCATCAGACACTGACATCACCAGACACTGAGATCATCTGACATTGGCATCAGCAGACACTGACAACACCAAACGCTGACATCATCAGGCACTGACATCACCAGACACTGACATCATCAGACATTGACATCACCAGACTCTGATGTCACCAGACACTGATATCATCGGACACTGACATCATCAGACACTGACATCATCAGACACTGAAATCATCAGACACTGACCTCACCAGACACGGACATCATCAGACAGGGACATCATCAGACAGGGACATCACCAGACACTGACATCACCAGACACTGAAATCACCAGACACGGCCATCATCAGACAGGGACATCTCCAGACACTGACATCACCAAACACTGACATCATCAGACACTGACATCACCAGACACTGACATCATCAGACATTGGCATCACCAGACTCTGATGTCACCAGACACTGATATCATCGGACACTGACATCATCAGACACTGACATCATCAGACACTGAAATCATCAGACACTGACCTCACCAGACACGGACATCATCAGACAGGGACATCATCAGACAGGGACATCACCAGACACTGACATCACCAGACACTGACATCATCAGACACGGACATCATCAGACAGGGACATCACCAGACACAGACATCACCAGACACTGACAGCATCATTCACTGACAGCATCATTCACTGACGACATCATACACTGACATCATCAGACACTGACATAATCAGACACTGACATCATCAGACATTGACATCACCAGACACTGACATCATCAGATACTGACATCATCAGACACTGACATCACCAGACACTAACATAATCAGACACTGACATCATCAGACACTGACATCAACAAACACGGACATCACCAAACACTGACATCACCAGACACTGATATCATCAGTCACTGACATCACCAGACACTGACATCATCAGACACTGACATCACCAGACACTAACATAATCAGACACTGACATCATCAGACACTGACATCAACAAACACGGACATCACCAAACACTGACATCACCAGACACTGACAACACCAAACACTGACATCATCAGACACTAACATCCCCAGAAACTGACATCATCAGACACTGACATCATCAGACACTGACATCATCAGACACTGACATCACCAGACACTGACATTACCAAACACTGACATCATCAGACACTGACATCATCTTACACTGACATCAGCAGACACGGACATCATCAGACAGGGACATCAACAGAAACTGACATCACCAGACACTGACAGCATCAGACACTGACATCATCAGTCACTGACGACATCATACACTGACATCATCAGACACTGACATCATCAGACACTGACATCATCAGACACTGACATCACCAGACACTATCATCTGACATTGACATCAGCAGACACTGACAACACCAAACGCTGACATCATCAGGCACTGACATCACCAGACACTGACATCATCAGACATTGACATCACCAAACACTGAAATCACCAGACACGGCCATCATCAGACAGGGACATCACCAGACACAGACATCACCAGACACTGACAGCATCATTCACTGACAGCATCATTCACTGACGACATCATACACTGACATCATCAGACACTGACATAATCAGACACTGACATCATCAGACATTGACATCACCAGACACTGATGTCACCAGACACTGATATCATCAGACACTGACATCACCAGACACTGACATCATCAGATACTGACATCATCAGACACTGACATCACCAGACACTAACATAATCAGACACTGACATCATCAGACACTGACATCAACAAACACGGACATCACCAAACACTGACATCACCAGACACTGATATCATCAGTCACTGACATCACCAGACACTGACATCATCAGACACTGACATCACCAGACACTAACATAATCAGACACTGACATCATCAGACACTGACATCAACAAACACGGACATCACCAAACACTGACATCACCAGACACTGACAACACCAAACACTGACATCATCAGACACTGACATCCCCAGAAACTGACATCATCAGACACTGACATCATCAGACACTGACATCAACAAACACGGACATCACCAAACACTGACATCACCAGACACTGACAACACCAAACACTGACATCATCAGACACTGACATCCCCAGAAACTGACATCATCAGACACTGACATCATCAGACACTGATATCATCAGACACTGACATCACCAGACACTGACATCACCAAACACTGACATCATCAGTCACTGACATCACCAGACACTGACATCATCAGACACTGACATCACCAGACACTAACATAATCAGACACTGACATCATCAGACACTGACATCAACAAACACGGACATCACCAAACACTGACATCACCAGACACTGACAACACCAAACACTGACATCATCAGACACTGACATCCCCAGAAACTGACATCATCAGACACTGACATCATCAGACACTGACATCATCAGACACTGACGTCACCAGACACTGACATCACCAAACACTGACATCATCAGACACAGACATCATCTTACACTGACATCAGCAGACACGGACATCATCAGACAGGGACATCAACAGAAACTGACATCACCAGACACTGACAGCATCAGACACTGACATCATCAGTCACTGACGACATCATACACTGACATCATCAGACACTGACATCATCAGACACTAACATCATCAGACACTGACATCACCAGACACTGAGATCATCTGACATTGACATCAGCAGACACTGACAACACCAAACGCTGACATCATCAGGCACTGACATCACCAGACACTGACATCATCAGACATTGACATCACCAAACACTGAAATCACCAGACACGGCCATCATCAGACAGGGACATCTCCAGACACTGACATCACCAAACACTGACATCATCAGACACTGACATCACCAGACACTGACATCATCAGACATTGGCATCACCAGACTCTGATGTCACCAGACACTGATATCATCGGACACTGACATCATCAGACACTGACATCATCAGACACTGAAATCATCAGACACTGACATCACCAGACACGGACATCATCAGACAGGGACATCATCAGACAGGGACATCACCAGACACTGACATCACCAGACACTGACATCATCAGACACGGACATCATCAGACAGGGACATCACCAGACACAGACATCACCAGACACTGACAGCATCATTCACTGACAGCATCATTCACTGACGACATCATACACTGACATCATCAGACACTGACATAATCAGACACTGACATCATCAGACATTGACATCACCAGACACTGATGTCACCAGACACTGATATCATCAGACACTGACATCACCAGACACTGACATCATCAGATACTGACATCATCAGACACTGACATCACCAGACACTAACATAATCAGACACTGACATCATCAGACACTGACATCAACAAACACGGGCATCACCAAACACTGACATCACCAGACACTGATATCATCAGTCACTGATATCACCAGACACTGACATCATCAGACACTGACATCACCAGACACTAACATAATCAGACACTGACATCATCAGACACTGACATCAACAAACACGGACATCACCAAACACTGACATCACCAGACACTGACAACACCAAACACAGACATCATCAGACACTGACATCCCCAGAAACTGACAACATCAGACACTGACATCAACAAACACGGACATGACCAAACACTGACATCTCCAGACACTGATATCACCAAACACTGACATCACCAGACACTGACATCAACAAACACGGACATCACCAAACACTGACATCACCAGACACTGATATCACCAAACACTGACATCACCAGACACTGACAACACCAAACACTGACATCATCAGACACTGACATCCCCAGAAACTGACATCATCAGACACTGACATCATCAGACACTGACATCATCAGACACTTACATCATCAGACACTGACAGCACCAGACACTGACATCACCAAACACTGACATCATCAGACACTGACATCATCTTACACTGACATCAGCAGACACGGACATCATCAGACAGGGACATCACCAGAAACTGACATCACCAGACACTGACAGCATCATTCACTGAGAGCATCATTCACTGACGACATCATATACTGACATCATCAGACACTGACATAATCAGACACTGACATCATCAGACATTGACATCACCAGACACTGATGTCACCAGACACTGATATCATCAGACACTGACATCACCAGACACTGACATCATCAGATACTGACATCACCAGACACTGACATCATCAGTCACTGACATCACCAGACACTGACAGCATCAGTCACTGACATCACCAGACACTAACATAATCAGACACTGACTTCATCAGACACTGACATCAACAAACACGGACATCACCAAACACTGATATCACCAAACACTGACATCATCAGACACTGACATCATCAGACACTGACATCACCAGACACTGAGATCATCTGACATTGACATCAGCAGACACTGACATCACCAGACATTGACATCATCAGGCACTGACATCACCAGACACTGACATCATCAGACATTGACATCACCAAACACTGAAATCACCAGACACGGCCATCATCAGACATTGACATCACCAAACACTGAAATCACCAGACACGGCCATCATCAGACAGGGACATCTCCAGACACTGACATCACCAAACACTGACATCATCAGACACTGACATCACCAGACACTGACATCATCAGACATTGGCATCACCAGACTCTGATGTCACCAGACACTGATATCATCGGACACTGACATCATCAGACACTGACATCATCAGACACTGAAATCATCAGACACTGACATCACCAGACACGGACATCATCAGACAGGGACATCATCAGACAGGGACATCACCAGACACTGACATCACCAGACACTGACATCATCAGACACGGACATCATCAGACAGGGACATCACCAGACACAGACATCACCAGACACTGACAGCATCATTCACTGACAGCATCATTCACTGACGACATCATACACTGACATCATCAGACACTGACATAATCAGACACTGACATCATCAGACATTGACATCACCAGACACTGATGTCACCAGACACTGATATCATCAGACACTGACATCACCAGACACTGACATCATCAGATACTGACATCATTAGACACTGACATCACCAGACACTAACATAATCAGACACTGACATCATCAGACACTGACATCAACAAACACGGACATCACCAAACACTGACATCACCAGACACTGATATCATTAGTCACTGACATCACCAGACACTGACATCATCAGACACTGACATCACCAGACACTAACATAATCAGACACTGACATCATCAGACACTGACATCAACAAACACGGACATCACCAAACACTGACATCACCAGACACTGACAACACCAAACACTGACATCATCAGACACTGACATCCCCAGAAACTGACATCATCAGACACTGACATCATCAGACACTGACATCATCAGACACTGACATCACCAGACACTGACATCACCAAACACTGACATCATCAGACACTGACATCATCTTACACTGACATCAGCAGACACGGACATCATCAGACAGGGACATCAACAGAAACTGACATCACCAGACACTGACAGCAGCAGACACTGACATCATCAGTCACTGACGACATCATACACTGACATCATCAGACACTGACATCACCAGACACTGACATCATCAGACACTGACATCATCAGACACTGACATCATCAGACACTGACATCACCAGACACTGAGATCATCTGACATTGACATCAGCAGACACTGACAACACCAAACGCTGACATCATCAGGCACTGACATCACCAGACACTGACATCATCAGACATTGACATCACCAGACTCTGATGTCACCAGACACTGATATCATCGGACACTGACATCATCAGACACTGACATCATCAGACACTGAAATCATCAGACACTGACCTCACCAGACACGGACATCATCAGACAGGGACATCATCAGACAGGGACATCACCAGACACTGACATCACCAGACACTGAAATCACCAGACACGGCCATCATCAGACAGGGACATCTCCAGACACTGACATCACCAAACACTGACATCATCAGACACTGACATCACCAGACACTGACATCATCAGACATTGGCATCACCAGACTCTGATGTCACCAGACACTGATATCATCGGACACTGACATCATCAGACACTGACATCATCAGACACTGAAATCATCAGACACTGACCTCACCAGACACGGACATCATCACCAGACACTGACATCACCAGACACTGACATCATCAGACACGGACATCATCAGACAGGGACATCACCAGACACAGACATCACCAGACACTGAGAGCATCATTCACTGACAGCATCATTCACTGACGACATCATACACTGACATCATCAGACACTGACATAATCAGACACTGACATCATCAGACATTGACATCACCAGACACTGACATCATCAGATACTGACATCATCAGACACTGACATCACCAGACACTAACATAATCAGACACTGACATCATCAGACACTGACATCAACAAACACGGACATCACCAAACACTGACATCACCAGACACTGATATCATCAGTCACTGACATCACCAGACACTGACATCATCAGACACTGACATCACCAGACACTAACATAATCAGACACTGACATCATCAGACACTGACATCAACAAACACGGACATCACCAAACACTGACATCACCAGACACTGACAACACCAAACACTGACATCATCAGACACTAACATCCCCAGAAACTGACATCATCAGACACTGACATCATCAGACACTGACATCATCAGACACTGACATCACCAGACACTGACATTACCAAACACTGACATCATCAGACACTGACATCATCTTACACTGACATCAGCAGACACGGACATCATCAGACAGGGACATCAACAGAAACTGACATCACCAGACACTGACAGCATCAGACACTGACATCATCAGTCACTGACGACATCATACACTGACATCATCAGACACTGACATCATCAGACACTGACATCATCAGACACTGACATCACCAGACACTATCATCTGACATTGACATCAGCAGACACTGACAACACCAAACGCTGACATCATCAGGCACTGACATCACCAGACACTGACATCATCAGACATTGACATCACCAAACACTGAAATCACCAGACACGGCCATCATCAGACAGGGACATCACCAGACACAGACATCACCAGACACTGACAGCATCATTCACTGACAGCATCATTCACTGACGACATCATACACTGACATCATCAGACACTGACATAATCAGACACTGACATCATCAGACATTGACATCACCAGACACTGATGTCACCAGACACTGATATCATCAGACACTGACATCACCAGACACTGACATCATCAGATACTGACATCATCAGACACTGACATCACCAGACACTAACATAATCAGACACTGACATCATCAGACACTGACATCAACAAACACGGACATCACCAAACACTGACATCACCAGACACTGATATCATCAGTCACTGACATCACCAGACACTGACATCATCAGACACTGACATCACCAGACACTAACATAATCAGACACTGACATCATCAGACACTGACATCAACAAACACGGACATCACCAAACACTGACATCACCAGACACTGACAACACCAAACACTGACATCATCAGACACTGACATCCCCAGAAACTGACATCATCAGACACTGACATCATCAGACACTGACATCAACAAACACGGACATCACCAAACACTGACATCACCAGACACTGACAACACCAAACACTGACATCATCAGACACTGACATCCCCAGAAACTGACATCATCAGACACTGACATCATCAGACACTGATATCATCAGACACTGACATCACCAGACACTGACATCACCAAACACTGACATCATCAGTCACTGACATCACCAGACACTGACATCATCAGACACTGACATCACCAGACACTAACATAATCAGACACTGACATCATCAGACACTGACATCAACAAACACGGACATCACCAAACACTGACATCACCAGACACTGACAACACCAAACACTGACATCATCAGACACTGACATCCCCAGAAACTGACATCATCAGACACTGACATCATCAGACACTGACATCATCAGACACTGACGTCACCAGACACTGACATCACCAAACACTGACATCATCAGACACAGACATCATCTTACACTGACATCAGCAGACACGGACATCATCAGACAGGGACATCAACAGAAACTGACATCACCAGACACTGACAGCATCAGACACTGACATCATCAGTCACTGACGACATCATACACTGACATCATCAGACACTGACATCATCAGACACTGACATCATCAGACACTGACATCACCAGACACTGAGATCATCTGACATTGACATCAGCAGACACTGACAACACCAAACGCTGACATCATCAGGCACTGACATCACCAGACACTGACATCATCAGACATTGACATCACCAAACACTGAAATCACCAGACACGGCCATCATCAGACAGGGACATCTCCAGACACTGACATCACCAAACACTGACATCATCAGACACTGACATCACCAGACACTGACATCATCAGACATTGGCATCACCAGACTCTGATGTCACCAGACACTGATATCATCGGACACTGACATCATCAGACACTGACATCATCAGACACTGAAATCATCAGACACTGACATCACCAGACACGGACATCATCAGACAGGGACATCATCAGACAGGGACATCACCAGACACTGACATCACCAGACACTGACATCATCAGACACGGACATCATCAGACAGGGACATCACCAGACACAGACATCACCAGACACTGACAGCATCATTCACTGACAGCATCATTCACTGACGACATCATACACTGACATCATCAGACACTGACATAATCAGACACTGACATCATCAGACATTGACATCACCAGACACTGATGTCACCAGACACTGATATCATCAGACACTGACATCACCAGACACTGACATCATCAGATACTGACATCATCAGACACTGACATCACCAGACACTAACATAATCAGACACTGACATCATCAGACACTGACATCAACAAACACGGGCATCACCAAACACTGACATCACCAGACACTGATATCATCAGTCACTGATATCACCAGACACTGACATCATCAGACACTGACATCACCAGACACTAACATAATCAGACACTGACATCATCAGACACTGACATCAACAAACACGGACATCACCAAACACTGACATCACCAGACACTGACAACACCAAACACAGACATCATCAGACACTGACATCCCCAGAAACTGACAACATCAGACACTGACATCAACAAACACGGACATGACCAAACACTGACATCTCCAGACACTGATATCACCAAACACTGACATCACCAGACACTGACATCAACAAACACGGACATCACCAAACACTGACATCACCAGACACTGATATCACCAAACACTGACATCACCAGACACTGACAACACCAAACACTGACATCATCAGACACTGACATCCCCAGAAACTGACATCATCAGACACTGACATCATCAGACACTGACATCATCAGACACTTACATCATCAGACACTGACAGCACCAGACACTGACATCACCAAACACTGACATCATCAGACACTGACATCATCTTACACTGACATCAGCAGACACGGACATCATCAGACAGGGACATCACCAGAAACTGACATCACCAGACACTGACAGCATCATTCACTGAGAGCATCATTCACTGACGACATCATATACTGACATCATCAGACACTGACATAATCAGACACTGACATCATCAGACATTGACATCACCAGACACTGATGTCACCAGACACTGATATCATCAGACACTGACATCACCAGACACTGACATCATCAGATACTGACATCACCAGACACTGACATCATCAGTCACTGACATCACCAGACACTGACAGCATCAGTCACTGACATCACCAGACACTAACATAATCAGACACTGACTTCATCAGACACTGACATCAACAAACACGGACATCACCAAACACTGATATCACCAAACACTGACATCATCAGACACTGACATCATCAGACACTGACATCACCAGACACTGAGATCATCTGACATTGACATCAGCAGACACTGACATCACCAGACATTGACATCATCAGGCACTGACATCACCAGACACTGACATCATCAGACATTGACATCACCAAACACTGAAATCACCAGACACGGCCATCATCAGACATTGACATCACCAAACACTGAAATCACCAGACACGGCCATCATCAGACAGGGACATCTCCAGACACTGACATCATCAGATACTGACATCACCAGACACTGACATCATCAGTCACTGACATCACCAGACACTGACAGCATCAGTCACTGACATCACCAGACACTAACATAATCAGACACTGACTTCATCAGACACTGACATCAACAAACACGGACATCACCAAACACTGATATCACCAAACACTGACATCATCAGACACTGACATCATCAGACACTGACATCACCAGACACTGAGATCATCTGACATTGACATCAGCAGACACTGACATCACCAGACATTGACATCATCAGGCACTGACATCACCAGACACTGACATCATCAGACATTGACATCACCAAACACTGAAATCACCAGACACGGCCATCATCAGACATTGACATCACCAAACACTGAAATCACCAGACACGGCCATCATCAGACAGGGACATCTCCAGACACTGACATCACCAAACACTGACATCATCAGACACTGACATCACCAGACACTGACATCATCAGACATTGGCATCACCAGACTCTGATGTCACCAGACACTGATATCATCGGACACTGACATCATCAGACACTGACATCATCAGACACTGAAATCATCAGACACTGACATCACCAGACACGGACATCATCAGACAGGGACATCATCAGACAGGGACATCACCAGACACTGACATCACCAGACACTGACATCATCAGACACGGACATCATCAGACAGGGACATCACCAGACACAGACATCACCAGACACTGACAGCATCATTCACTGACAGCATCATTCACTGACGACATCATACACTGACATCATCAGACACTGACATAATCAGACACTGACATCATCAGACATTGACATCACCAGACACTGATGTCACCAGACACTGATATCATCAGACACTGACATTACCAGACACTGACATCATCAGATACTGACATCATTAGACACTGACATCACCAGACACTAACATAATCAGACACTGACATCATCAGACACTGACATCAACAAACACGGACATCACCAAACACTGACATCACCAGACACTGATATCATTAGTCACTGACATCACCAGACACTGACATCATCAGACACTGACATCACCAGACACTAACATAATCAGACACTGACATCATCAGACACTGACATCAACAAACACGGACATCACCAAACACTGACATCACCAGACACTGACAACACCAAACACTGACATCATCAGACACTGACATCCCCAGAAACTGACATCATCAGACACTGACATCATCAGACACTGACATCATCAGACACTGACATCACCAGACACTGACATCACCAAACACTGACATCATCAGACACTGACATCATCTTACACTGACATCAGCAGACACGGACATCATCAGACAGGGACATCAACAGAAACTGACATCACCAGACACTGACAGCAGCAGACACTGACATCATCAGTCACTGACGACATCATACACTGACATCATCAGACACTGACATCATCAGACACTGACATCATCAGACACTGACATCACCAGACACTGACATCATCAGACACTGACATCATCAGACACTGACATCATCAGACACTGACATCACCAGACACTGAGATCATCTGACATTGGCATCAGCAGACACTGACAACACCAAACGCTGACATCATCAGGCACTGACATCACCAGACACTGACATCATCAGACATTGACATCACCAGACTCTGATGTCACCAGACACTGATATCATCGGACACTGACATCATCAGACACTGACATCATCAGACACTGAAATCATCAGACACTGACCTCACCAGACACGGACATCATCAGACAGGGACATCATCAGACAGGGACATCACCAGACACTGACATCACCAGACACTGAAATCACCAGACACGGCCATCATCAGACAGGGACATCTCCAGACACTGACATCACCAAACACTGACATCATCAGACACTGACATCACCAGACACTGACATCATCAGACATTGGCATCACCAGACTCTGATGTCACCAGACACTGATATCATCGGACACTGACATCATCAGACACTGACATCATCAGACACTGAAATCATCAGACACTGACCTCACCAGACACGGACATCATCAGACAGGGACATCATCAGACAGGGACATCACCAGACACTGACATCACCAGACACTGACATCATCAGACACGGACATCATCAGACAGGGACATCACCAGACACAGACATCACCAGACACTGACAGCATCATTCACTGACAGCATCATTCACTGACGACATCATACACTGACATCATCAGACACTGACATAATCAGACACTGACATCATCAGACATTGACATCACCAGACACTGACATCATCAGATACTGACATCATCAGACACTGACATCACCAGACACTAACATAATCAGACACTGACATCATCAGACACTGACATCAACAAACACGGACATCACCAAACACTGACATCACCAGACACTGATATCATCAGTCACTGACATCACCAGACACTGACATCATCAGACACTGACATCACCAGACACTAACATAATCAGACACTGACATCATCAGACACTGACATCAACAAACACGGACATCACCAAACACTGACATCACCAGACACTGACAACACCAAACACTGACATCATCAGACACTAACATCCCCAGAAACTGACATCATCAGACACTGACATCATCAGACACTGACATCATCAGACACTGACATCACCAGACACTGACATTACCAAACACTGACATCATCAGACACTGACATCATCTTACACTGACATCAGCAGACACGGACATCATCAGACAGGGACATCAACAGAAACTGACATCACCAGACACTGACAGCATCAGACACTGACATCATCAGTCACTGACGACATCATACACTGACATCATCAGACACTGACATCATCAGACACTGACATCATCAGACACTGACATCACCAGACACTATCATCTGACATTGACATCAGCAGACACTGACAACACCAAACGCTGACATCATCAGGCACTGACATCACCAGACACTGACATCATCAGACATTGACATCACCAAACACTGAAATCACCAGACACGGCCATCATCAGACAGGGACATCACCAGACACAGACATCACCAGACACTGACAGCATCATTCACTGACAGCATCATTCACTGACGACATCATACACTGACATCATCAGACACTGACATAATCAGACACTGACATCATCAGACATTGACATCACCAGACACTGATGTCACCAGACACTGATATCATCAGACACTGACATCACCAGACACTGACATCATCAGATACTGACATCATCAGACACTGACATCACCAGACACTAACATAATCAGACACTGACATCATCAGACACTGACATCAACAAACACGGACATCACCAAACACTGACATCACCAGACACTGATATCATCAGTCACTGACATCACCAGACACTGACATCATCAGACACTGACATCACCAGACACTAACATAATCAGACACTGACATCATCAGACACTGACATCAACAAACACGGACATCACCAAACACTGACATCACCAGACACTGACAACACCAAACACTGACATCATCAGACACTGACATCCCCAGAAACTGACATCATCAGACACTGACATCATCAGACACTGACATCAACAAACACGGACATCACCAAACACTGACATCACCAGACACTGACAACACCAAACACTGACATCATCAGACACTGACATCCCCAGAAACTGACATCATCAGACACTGACATCATCAGACACTGATATCATCAGACACTGACATCACCAGACACTGACATCACCAAACACTGACATCATCAGTCACTGACATCACCAGACACTGACATCATCAGACACTGACATCACCAGACACTAACATAATCAGACACTGACATCATCAGACACTGACATCAACAAACACGGACATCACCAAACACTGACATCACCAGACACTGACAACACCAAACACTGACATCATCAGACACTGACATCCCCAGAAACTGACATCATCAGACACTGACATCATCAGACACTGACATCATCAGACACTGACGTCACCAGACACTGACATCACCAAACACTGACATCATCAGACACAGACATCATCTTACACTGACATCAGCAGACACGGACATCATCAGACAGGGACATCAACAGAAACTGACATCACCAGACACTGACAGCATCAGACACTGACATCATCAGTCACTGACGACATCATACACTGACATCATCAGACACTGACATCATCAGACACTGACATCATCAGACACTGACATCACCAGACACTGAGATCATCTGACATTGACATCAGCAGACACTGACAACACCAAACGCTGACATCATCAGGCACTGACATCACCAGACACTGACATCATCAGACATTGACATCACCAAACACTGAAATCACCAGACACGGCCATCATCAGACAGGGACATCTCCAGACACTGACATCACCAAACACTGACATCATCAGACACTGACATCACCAGACACTGACATCATCAGACATTGGCATCACCAGACTCTGATGTCACCAGACACTGATATCATCGGACACTGACATCATCAGACACTGACATCATCAGACACTGAAATCATCAGACACTGACATCACCAGACACGGACATCATCAGACAGGGACATCATCAGACAGGGACATCACCAGACACTGACATCACCAGACACTGACATCATCAGACACGGACATCATCAGACAGGGACATCACCAGACACAGACATCACCAGACACTGACAGCATCATTCACTGACAGCATCATTCACTGACGACATCATACACTGACATCATCAGACACTGACATAATCAGACACTGACATCATCAGACATTGACATCACCAGACACTGATGTCACCAGACACTGATATCATCAGACACTGACATCACCAGACACTGACATCATCAGATACTGACATCATCAGACACTGACATCACCAGACACTAACATAATCAGACACTGACATCATCAGACACTGACATCAACAAACACGGGCATCACCAAACACTGACATCACCAGACACTGATATCATCAGTCACTGATATCACCAGACACTGACATCATCAGACACTGACATCACCAGACACTAACATAATCAGACACTGACATCATCAGACACTGACATCAACAAACACGGACATCACCAAACACTGACATCACCAGACACTGAAAACACCAAACACAGACATCATCAGACACTGACATCCCCAGAAACTGACAACATCAGACACTGACATCAACAAACACGGACATGACCAAACACTGACATCTCCAGACACTGATATCACCAAACACTGACATCACCAGACACTGACATCAACAAACACGGACATCACCAAACACTGACATCACCAGACACTGATATCACCAAACACTGACATCACCAGACACTGACAACACCAAACACTGACATCATCAGACACTGACATCCCCAGAAACTGACATCATCAGACACTGACATCATCAGACACTGACATCATCAGACACTTACATCATCAGACACTGACAGCACCAGACACTGACATCACCAAACACTGACATCATCAGACACTGACATCATCTTACACTGACATCAGCAGACACGGACATCATCAGACAGGGACATCACCAGAAACTGACATCACCAGACACTGACAGCATCATTCACTGAGAGCATCATTCACTGACGACATCATATACTGACATCATCAGACACTGACATAATCAGACACTGACATCATCAGACATTGACATCACCAGACACTGATGTCACCAGACACTGATATCATCAGACACTGACATCACCAGACACTGACATCATCAGATACTGACATCACCAGACACTGACATCATCAGTCACTGACATCACCAGACACTGACAGCATCAGTCACTGACATCACCAGACACTAACATAATCAGACACTGACTTCATCAGACACTGACATCAACAAACACGGACATCACCAAACACTGATATCACCAAACACTGACATCATCAGACACTGACATCATCAGACACTGACATCACCAGACACTGAGATCATCTGACATTGACATCAGCAGACACTGACATCACCAGACATTGACATCATCAGGCACTGACATCACCAGACACTGACATCATCAGACATTGACATCACCAAACACTGAAATCACCAGACACGGCCATCATCAGACATTGACATCACCAAACACTGAAATCACCAGACACGGCCATCATCAGACAGGGACATCTCCAGACACTGACATCATCAGATACTGACATCACCAGACACTGACATCATCAGTCACTGACATCACCAGACACTGACAGCATCAGTCACTGACATCACCAGACACTAACATAATCAGACACTGACTTCATCAGACACTGACATCAACAAACACGGACATCACCAAACACTGATATCACCAAACACTGACATCATCAGACACTGACATCATCAGACACTGACATCACCAGACACTGAGATCATCTGACATTGACATCAGCAGACACTGACATCACCAGACATTGACATCATCAGGCACTGACATCACCAGACACTGACATCATCAGACATTGACATCACCAAACACTGAAATCACCAGACACGGCCATCATCAGACATTGACATCACCAAACACTGAAATCACCAGACACGGCCATCATCAGACAGGGACATCTCCAGACACTGACATCACCAAACACTGACATCATCAGACACTGACATCACCAGACACTGACATCATCAGACATTGGCATCACCAGACTCTGATGTCACCAGACACTGATATCATCGGACACTGACATCATCAGACACTGACATCATCAGACACTGAAATCATCAGACACTGACATCACCAGACACGGACATCATCAGACAGGGACATCATCAGACAGGGACATCACCAGACACTGACATCACCAGACACTGACATCATCAGACACGGACATCATCAGACAGGGACATCACCAGACACAGACATCACCAGACACTGACAGCATCATTCACTGACAGCATCATTCACTGACGACATCATACACTGACATCATCAGACACTGACATAATCAGACACTGACATCATCAGACATTGACATCACCAGACACTGATGTCACCAGACACTGATATCATCAGACACTGACATTACCAGACACTGACATCATCAGATACTGACATCATTAGACACTGACATCACCAGACACTAACATAATCAGACACTGACATCATCAGACACTGACATCAACAAACACGGACATCACCAAACACTGACATCACCAGACACTGATATCATTAGTCACTGACATCACCAGACACTGACATCATCAGACACTGACATCACCAGACACTAACATAATCAGACACTGACATCATCAGACACTGACATCAACAAACACGGACATCACCAAACACTGACATCACCAGACACTGACAACACCAAACACTGACATCATCAGACACTGACATCCCCAGAAACTGACATCATCAGACACTGACATCATCAGACACTGACATCATCAGACACTGACATCACCAGACACTGACATCACCAAACACTGACATCATCAGACACTGACATCATCTTACACTGACATCAGCAGACACGGACATCATCAGACAGGGACATCAACAGAAACTGACATCACCAGACACTGACAGCAGCAGACACTGACATCATCAGTCACTGACGACATCATACACTGACATCATCAGACACTGACATCATCAGACACTGACATCATCAGACACTGACATCACCAGACACTGACATCATCAGACACTGACATCATCAGACACTGACATCATCAGACACTGACATCACCAGACACTGAGATCATCTGACATTGGCATCAGCAGACACTGACAACACCAAACGCTGACATCATCAGGCACTGACATCACCAGACACTGACATCATCAGACATTGACATCACCAGACTCTGATGTCACCAGACACTGATATCATCGGACACTGACATCATCAGACACTGACATCATCAGACACTGAAATCATCAGACACTGACCTCACCAGACACGGACATCATCAGACAGGGACATCATCAGACAGGGACATCACCAGACACTGACATCACCAGACACTGAAATCACCAGACACGGCCATCATCAGACAGGGACATCTCCAGACACTGACATCACCAAACACTGACATCATCAGACACTGACATCACCAGACACTGACATCATCAGACATTGGCATCACCAGACTCTGATGTCACCAGACACTGATATCATCGGACACTGACATCATCAGACACTGACATCATCAGACACTGAAATCATCAGACACTGACCTCACCAGACACGGACATCATCAGACAGGGACATCATCAGACAGGGACATCACCAGACACTGACATCACCAGACACTGACATCATCAGACACGGACATCATCAGACAGGGACATCACCAGACACAGACATCACCAGACACTGACAGCATCATTCACTGACAGCATCATTCACTGACGACATCATACACTGACATCATCAGACACTGACATAATCAGACACTGACATCATCAGACATTGACATCACCAGACACTGACATCATCAGATACTGACATCATCAGACACTGACATCACCAGACACTAACATAATCAGACACTGACATCATCAGACACTGACATCAACAAACACGGACATCACCAAACACTGACATCACCAGACACTGATATCATCAGTCACTGACATCACCAGACACTGACATCATCAGACACTGACATCACCAGACACTAACATAATCAGACACTGACATCATCAGACACTGACATCAACAAACACGGACATCACCAAACACTGACATCACCAGACACTGACAACACCAAACACTGACATCATCAGACACTAACATCCCCAGAAACTGACATCATCAGACACTGACATCATCAGACACTGACATCATCAGACACTGACATCACCAGACACTGACATTACCAAACACTGACATCATCAGACACTGACATCATCTTACACTGACATCAGCAGACACGGACATCATCAGACAGGGACATCAACAGAAACTGACATCACCAGACACTGACAGCATCAGACACTGACATCATCAGTCACTGACGACATCATACACTGACATCATCAGACACTGACATCATCAGACACTGACATCATCAGACACTGACATCACCAGACACTATCATCTGACATTGACATCAGCAGACACTGACAACACCAAACGCTGACATCATCAGGCACTGACATCACCAGACACTGACATCATCAGACATTGACATCACCAAACACTGAAATCACCAGACACGGCCATCATCAGACAGGGACATCACCAGACACAGACATCACCAGACACTGACAGCATCATTCACTGACAGCATCATTCACTGACGACATCATACACTGACATCATCAGACACTGACATAATCAGACACTGACATCATCAGACATTGACATCACCAGACACTGATGTCACCAGACACTGATATCATCAGACACTGACATCACCAGACACTGACATCATCAGATACTGACATCATCAGACACTGACATCACCAGACACTAACATAATCAGACACTGACATCATCAGACACTGACATCAACAAACACGGACATCACCAAACACTGACATCACCAGACACTGATATCATCAGTCACTGACATCACCAGACACTGACATCATCAGACACTGACATCACCAGACACTAACATAATCAGACACTGACATCATCAGACACTGACATCAACAAACACGGACATCACCAAACACTGACATCACCAGACACTGACAACACCAAACACTGACATCATCAGACACTGACATCCCCAGAAACTGACATCATCAGACACTGACATCATCAGACACTGACATCAACAAACACGGACATCACCAAACACTGACATCACCAGACACTGACAACACCAAACACTGACATCATCAGACACTGACATCCCCAGAAACTGACATCATCAGACACTGACATCATCAGACACTGATATCATCAGACACTGACATCACCAGACACTGACATCACCAAACACTGACATCATCAGTCACTGACATCACCAGACACTGACATCATCAGACACTGACATCACCAGACACTAACATAATCAGACACTGACATCATCAGACACTGACATCAACAAACACGGACATCACCAAACACTGACATCACCAGACACTGACAACACCAAACACTGACATCATCAGACACTGACATCCCCAGAAACTGACATCATCAGACACTGACATCATCAGACACTGACATCATCAGACACTGACGTCACCAGACACTGACATCACCAAACACTGACATCATCAGACACAGACATCATCTTACACTGACATCAGCAGACACGGACATCATCAGACAGGGACATCAACAGAAACTGACATCACCAGACACTGACAGCATCAGACACTGACATCATCAGTCACTGACGACATCATACACTGACATCATCAGACACTGACATCATCAGACACTGACATCATCAGACACTGACATCACCAGACACTGAGATCATCTGACATTGACATCAGCAGACACTGACAACACCAAACGCTGACATCATCAGGCACTGACATCACCAGACACTGACATCATCAGACATTGACATCACCAAACACTGAAATCACCAGACACGGCCATCATCAGACAGGGACATCTCCAGACACTGACATCACCAAACACTGACATCATCAGACACTGACATCACCAGACACTGACATCATCAGACATTGGCATCACCAGACTCTGATGTCACCAGACACTGATATCATCGGACACTGACATCATCAGACACTGACATCATCAGACACTGAAATCATCAGACACTGACATCACCAGACACGGACATCATCAGACAGGGACATCATCAGACAGGGACATCACCAGACACTGACATCACCAGACACTGACATCATCAGACACGGACATCATCAGACAGGGACATCACCAGACACAGACATCACCAGACACTGACAGCATCATTCACTGACAGCATCATTCACTGACGACATCATACACTGACATCATCAGACACTGACATAATCAGACACTGACATCATCAGACATTGACATCACCAGACACTGATGTCACCAGACACTGATATCATCAGACACTGACATCACCAGACACTGACATCATCAGATACTGACATCATCAGACACTGACATCACCAGACACTAACATAATCAGACACTGACATCATCAGACACTGACATCAACAAACACGGGCATCACCAAACACTGACATCACCAGACACTGATATCATCAGTCACTGATATCACCAGACACTGACATCATCAGACACTGACATCACCAGACACTAACATAATCAGACACTGACATCATCAGACACTGACATCAACAAACACGGACATCACCAAACACTGACATCACCAGACACTGAAAACACCAAACACAGACATCATCAGACACTGACATCCCCAGAAACTGACAACATCAGACACTGACATCAACAAACACGGACATGACCAAACACTGACATCTCCAGACACTGATATCACCAAACACTGACATCACCAGACACTGACATCAACAAACACGGACATCACCAAACACTGACATCACCAGACACTGATATCACCAAACACTGACATCACCAGACACTGACAACACCAAACACTGACATCATCAGACACTGACATCCCCAGAAACTGACATCATCAGACACTGACATCATCAGACACTGACATCATCAGACACTTACATCATCAGACACTGACATCACCAAACACTGACATCATCAGACACTGACATCATCTTACACTGACATCAGCAGACACGGACATCATCAGACAGGGACATCACCAGAAACTGACATCACCAGACACTGACAGCATCATTCACTGAGAGCATCATTCACTGACGACATCATATACTGACATCATCAGACACTGACATAATCAGACACTGACATCATCAGACATTGACATCACCAGACACTGATGTCACCAGACACTGATATCATCAGACACTGACATCACCAGACACTGACATCATCAGATACTGACATCACCAGACACTGACATCATCAGTCACTGACATCACCAGACACTGACAGCATCAGTCACTGACATCACCAGACACTAACATAATCAGACACTGACTTCATCAGACACTGACATCACCAGACACTGACATCATCAGACACTGACATCATCAGACACTGACATCACCAGACACTGACATCATCTGACGTTGACATCAGCAGACACTGACATCACCAGACATTGACATCATCAGGCACTGACATCACCAGACACTGACATCATCAGACATTGACATCACCAAACACTGAAATCACCAGACACGGCCATCATCAGACATTGACATCACCAAACACTGAAATCACCAGACACGGCCATCATCAGACAGGGACATCTCCAGACACTGACATCACCAAACACTGACATCATCAGACACTGACATCACCAGACACTGACATCATCAGACATTGGCATCACCAGACTCTGATGTCACCAGACACTGATATCATCGGACACTGACATCATCAGACACTGACATCATCAGACACTGAAATCATCAGACACTGACATCACCAGACACGGACATCATCAGACAGGGACATCATCAGACAGGGACATCACCAGACACTGACATCACCAGACACTGACATCATCAGACACGGACATCATCAGACAGGGACATCACCAGACACAGACATCACCAGACACTGACAGCATCATTCACTGACAGCATCATTCACTGACGACATCATACACTGACATCATCAGACACTGACATAATCAGACACTGACATCATCAGACATTGACATCACCAGACACTGATGTCACCAGACACTGATATCATCAGACACTGACATCACCAGACACTGACATCATCAGATACTGACATCATTAGACACTGACATCACCAGACACTAACATAATCAGACACTGACATCATCAGACACTGACATCAACAAACACGGACATCACCAAACACTGACATCACCAGACACTGATATCATTAGTCACTGACATCACCAGACACTGACATCATCAGACACTGACATCACCAGACACTAACATAATCAGACACTGACATCATCAGACACTGACATCAACAAACACGGACATCACCAAACACTGACATCACCAGACACTGACAACACCAAACACTGACATCATCAGACACTGACATCCCCAGAAACTGACATCATCAGACACTGACATCATCAGACACTGACATCATCAGACACTGACATCACCAGACACTGACATCACCAAACACTGACATCATCAGACACTGACATCATCTTACACTGACATCAGCAGACACGGACATCATCAGACAGGGACATCAACAGAAACTGACATCACCAGACACTGACAGCAGCAGACACTGACATCATCAGTCACTGACGACATCAGACACTGACATCATCAGACACTGACATCATCAGACACTGACATCACCAGACACTGAGATCATCTGACATTGACATCAGCAGACACTGACAACACCAAACGCTGACATCATCAGGCACTGACATCACCAGACACTGACATCATCAGACATTGACATCACCAGACTCTGATGTCACCAGACACTGATATCATCGGACACTGACATCATCAGACACTGACATCATCAGACACTGAAATCATCAGACACTGACCTCACCAGACACGGACATCATCAGACAGGGACATCATCAGACAGGGACATCACCAGACACTGACATCACCAGACACTGAAATCACCAGACACGGCCATCATCAGACAGGGACATCTCCAGACACTGACATCACCAAACACTGACATCATCAGACACTGACATCACCAGACACTGACATCATCAGACATTGGCATCACCAGACTCTGATGTCACCAGACACTGATATCATCGGACACTGACATCATCAGACACTGACATCATCAGACACTGAAATCATCAGACACTGACCTCACCAGACACGGACATCATCAGACAGGGACATCATCAGACAGGGACATCACCAGACACTGACATCACCAGACACTGACATCATCAGACACGGACATCATCAGACAGGGACATCACCAGACACAGACATCACCAGACACTGACAGCATCATTCACTGACAGCATCATTCACTGACGACATCATACACTGACATCATCAGACACTGACATAATCAGACACTGACATCATCAGACATTGACATCACCAGACACTGACATCATCAGATACTGACATCATCAGACACTGACATCACCAGACACTAACATAATCAGACACTGACATCATCAGACACTGACATCAACAAACACGGACATCACCAAACACTGACATCACCAGACACTGATATCATCAGTCACTGACATCACCAGACACTGACATCATCAGACACTGACATCACCAGACACTAACATAATCAGACACTGACATCATCAGACACTGACATCAACAAACACGGACATCACCAAACACTGACATCACCAGACACTGACAACACCAAACACTGACATCATCAGACACTAACATCCCCAGAAACTGACATCATCAGACACTGACATCATCAGACACTGACATCATCAGACACTGAAATCACCAGACACTGACATTACCAAACACTGACATCATCAGACACTGACATCATCTTACACTGACATCAGCAGACACGGACATCATCAGACAGGGACATCAACAGAAACTGACATCACCAGACACTGACAGCATCAGACACTGACATCATCAGTCACTGACGACATCATACACTGACATCATCAGACACTGACATCATCAGACACTGACATCATCAGACACTGACATCACCAGACACTATCATCTGACATTGACATCAGCAGACACTGACAACACCAAACGCTGACATCATCAGGCACTGACATCACCAGACACTGACATCATCAGACATTGACATCACCAAACACTGAAATCACCAGACACGGCCATCATCAGACAGGGACATCTCCAGACACTGACATCACCAAACACTGACATCATCAGACACTGACATCACCAGACACTGACATCATCAGACATTGGCATCACCAGACTCTGATGTCACCAGACACTGATATCATCGGACACTGACATCATCAGACACTGAAATCATCAGACACTGACATCACCAGACACGGACATCATCAGACAGGGACATCACCAGACTCTGATGTCACCAGACACTGATATCATCGGACACTGACATCATCAGACACTGAAATCATCAGACACTGACATCACCAGACACGGACATCATCAGACAGGGACATCATCAGACAGGGACATCACCAGACACTGACATCACCAGACACTGACATCATCAGACACGGACATCATCAGACAGGGACATCACCAGACACAGACATCACCAGACACTGACAGCATCATTCACTGACAGCATCATTCACTGACGACATCATACACTGACATCATCAGACACTGACATAATCAGACACTGACATCATCAGACATTGACATCACCAGACACTGATGTCACCAGACACTGATATCATCAGACACTGACATCACCAGACACTGACATCATCAGATACTGACATCATCAGACACTGACATCACCAGACACTAACATAATCAGACACTGACATCATCAGACACTGACATCAACAAACACGGACATCACCAAACACTGACATCACCAGACACTGATATCATCAGTCACTGACATCACCAGACACTGACATCATCAGACACTGACATCACCAGACACTAACATAATCAGACACTGACATCATCAGACACTGACATCAACAAACACGGACATCACCAAACACTGACATCACCAGACACTGACAACACCAAACACAGACATCATCAGACACTGACATCCCCAGAAACTGACAACATCAGACACTGACATCAACAAACACGGACATGACCAAACACTGACATCTCCAGACACTGATATCACCAAACACTGACATCACCAGACACTGACATCAACAAACACGGACATCACCAAACACTGACATCACCAGACACTGATATCACCAAACACTGACATCACCAGACACTGACAACACCAAACACTGACATCATCAGACACTGACATCCCCAGAAACTGACATCATCAGACACTGACATCATCAGACACTGACATCATCAGACACTTACATCATCAGACACTGACAGCACCAGACACTGACATCACCAAACACTGACATCATCAGACACTGACATCATCTTACACTGACATCAGCAGACACGGACATCATCAGACAGGGACATCACCAGAAACTGACATCACCAGACACTGACAGCATCATTCACTGACAGCATCATTCACTGACGACATCATATACTGACATCATCAGACACTGACATAATCAGACACTGACATCATCAGACATTGACATCACCAGACACTGATGTCACCAGACACTGATATCATCAGACACTGACATCACCAGACACTGACATCATCAGATACTGACATCACCAGACACTGACATCATCAGTCACTGACATCACCAGACACTGACAGCATCAGTCACTGACATCACCAGACACTAACATAATCAGACACTGACTTCATCAGACACTGACATCATCAGACATTGGCATCACCAGACTCTGATGTCACCAGACACTGATATCATCGGACACTGAAATCATCAGACACTGACATCACCAGACACGGACATCATCAGACAGGGACATCATCAGACAGGGACATCATCAGATACTGACATCACCAGACACTGACATCATCAGTCACTGACATCACCAGACACTGACAGCATCAGTCACTGACATCACCAGACACTAACATAATCAGACACTGACTTCATCAGACACTGACATCAACAAACACGGACATCACCAAACACTGATATCACCAAACACTGACATCATCAGACACTGACATCATCAGACACTGACATCACCAGACACTGAGATCATCTGACATTGACATCAGCAGACACTGACATCACCAGACATTGACATCATCAGGCACTGACATCACCAGACACTGACATCATCAGACATTGACATCACCAAACACTGAAATCACCAGACACGGCCATCATCAGACAGGGACATCACCAGACACTGACATCACCAAACACTGACATCATCAGACACTGACATCACCAGACACTGACATCATCAGACATTGGCATCACCAGACTCTGATGTCACCAGACACTGACATCATCGGACACTGACATCATCAGACACTGACATCATCAGACACTGAAATCATCAGACACTGACATCACCAGACACGGACATCATCAGACAGGGACATCATCAGACAGGGACATCACCAGACACTGACATCACCAGACATTGACATCATCAGACACGGACATCATCAGACAGGGACATCACCAGACACAGACATCACCAGACACTGACAGCATCATTCACTGACAGCATCATTAACTGACGACATCATACACTGACATCATCAGACACTGACATAATCAGACACTGACATCATCAGACATTGACATCACCAGACACTGATGTCACCAGACACTGATATCATCAGACACTGACATCACCAGACACTGACATCATCAGATACTGACATCACCAAATACTGAAATCAGCAGACACTGAAATCACCAGACACAGACATCATCAGTCACTGACATCACCAAATACTGAAATCAGCAGACACTGAAATCACCAGACACTGACATCATCAGTCACTGACATCACCAGACACTGACATCATCAGACACTGACATCACCAGACACTGACATAATCAGACACTGACATCATCAGACACTGACATCAACAAACACGGACATCACCAAACACTGACATCCCCAGACACTGACAACACCAAACACTGACATCATCAGACACTGACATCCCCAGAAACTGACATCATCAGACACTGACATCAACAAACACGGACATGACCAAACACTGACATCTCCAGATACTGATATCACCAAACACTGACATCACCAGATACTGACATCAACAAACACGGACATCACCAAACACTGACATCACCAGACACTGATATCACCAAACACTGACATCACCAGACACTGACAACACCAAACGCTGACATCACCAAACACTGACATCATCAAACACTGACATCATCAGACATTGACATCATCAGACATTGACATCATCAGACACTGACATCACCAGATACTGACATCACCAGATACTGACATCACCAGACACTGACATCACCAGACACTGACAGCATCAGACACTGACATCATCAGTCACTGATGACATCATACACTGACATCATCAGACACTGACATCATCAGACACTGACATCATCAGAGGCTGAGATCATCTGACATTGAAATCACCAGACACTGACATCACGAGACACTGACATCATCAGACACTGACATCATCAGAGACTGGCATCATCAGACACTGACATCATCAGATGCTGAGATCATCTGACATTGAAATCACCAGGCACTGACATCACCAGACACTGACATCATCAGACACTGACATCACCAGACACTGACATCATCAGGCACTGACATCACCAAACACTGAAATCAGCAGACACTGAAATCAGCAGACACTGACATCATCAGTCACTGACATCACCAAACACTGACTTCACCAAACACTGACATCATCAGACAGAGACATCACCAGACATTGACATCATCAGACATTGACATCACCAGACACTGATGTCACCAGACACTGATATCATCAGACACTGACATCACCAGACACTGACATCATCAGATACTGACATTACCAAACACTGAAATCAGCAGTCACTGAAATCAGCAGACACTGACATCATCAGACATTGACATCACCAGACACTGATGTCACCAGACACTGATATCATCAGACACTGACATCACCAGACACTGACATCACCAGACACTGACATCATCAGATATTACCAAACACTGAAATCAGCAGTCACCGAAATCAGCAGTCACTGACATCATCAGTCACTGACATCATCAGACACTGACATCAACAAACACGGACATCACCAAACACTGATATCACCAAACACTGACATCACCAGACACTGACAATACAAAACAATGACATCATCAGACACTGACATCATCAGACACTGACATCATCAGGTACTGACATCATCAGACACTGACATCATCAGAGACTGGCATCATCAGACACTGACATCATCAGATGCAGAGATCATCTGACATTGAAATCACCAGGCACTGACATCACCAGACACTGACATCATCAGACACTGACATCATCAGACACTGACATCAACAAACACGGACATCACCAAACACTGATATCACCAAACACTGACATCACCAGACACTGACAATACAAAACAATGACATCATCAGACACTGACAACATCAGACACTGACATCATCAGGTACTGACATCATCAGACACTGACATCATCAGAGACTGGCATCATCAGACACTGACATCATCAGATGCGGAGATCATCTGACATTGAAATCACCAGGCACTGACATCACCAGACACTGACATCATCAGACACTGACATCACCAGACACTGACATCATCAGATACTGCCATCACCAAACACTGACATCATCAGAGACTGGCATCATCAGACACTGACATCATCAGATGCTGAGATCATCTGACATTGAAATCACCAGGCACTGACATCACCTGACACTGATATCATCAGATACTGACATCACCAGACACTGACATCGTCAGTCTCTGACAACACCTGACCCTGACATCATCAGACACTGACGTCAGGAGACAATGACATCATCAGACACTGACATTATCAGACACTGGCATCATCAGACATTGAAAACTCTAGACAATGACATCATCAGACATTGACATCACTAGACACTGACATCATCAGACACTGACATTACCAGACAGTGACATCATCAGACACTGACATCATCAGACACTTACATCACCTAACAGTGACATCATCAGACACTGACATTACTAGTCACTGACATCACCAGACACTGACACCATCAGAAACAGACATCACTAGACACTGACATCATCAGACACTGACACACATGACACTGACATCATTAGGTACTGACAACACATAACACTGACATCATCAGTCACTGACATCATCAAACACTGACACACATGACATTGACGTCATTAGATACTGACAACACATAACACTGACATCATCAGTCACTGACATCATCAAACACTGACATCATCAGAAACTGACATCACCAGGCACTGACATAAGCAGATACTGACATCATCCGAGAATGACATGATCAGACAGACATCACCAGAAACTGACATCACTAGACACTGACATCATCAGACAGTGACATTATCAGAGAGTGACATGATCAGACACTGACATTACTAGATATTGACATCATCAGGCACTGACATCACTCGGCACTGTCATCACCAGACACTGACATCACTTGACACTGACATCATCAGATACTGACTACACTAGGCACTGTCATCACCAGTCACTGACATCACCAGACACTGACATCACCAGACACTGACATAATCAATCACTGTCATCACCAGACACTGACATCACCAGACACTGACATCGTAAGCCACTGACATCATCAGGCACTGACGTCAGGAGACACAGACATCATCAGATACTGACATCATCAGACACTGACCTCATCAGACATTGAAAGCTCTAGACAATGACATCATCAGACACTGACATCAATAGACACTGACATCATCAGACACTGACATCATCAGACACTGACATCACCAGACAGTGACATCATCAGACACTGACATCATCAGACACTTAAATCACCAAACGGGGACATCATCAGACACTGACATCACTAGTCACTGACATCACCAGACACTGACACCATCAGACACTGACATCATCAGATACTGACATCAGCAGACACTGACATCAATAGATACTGACACCATCAGACACTGACATCGCTAGACACTGAAATCACCAGACACTGACATCATCAGACACTGACACCATCAGAAACAGACATCACTAGACACTGACTTCATCAGACACTGACACACATGACACTGACATCATGAGATACTGACAGCACATAACACTGACATCATCAGTCACTGACAAAATCAAACACAGACATCACCAGACATTGACATCATCAGACACTGACATCAGCAGATACTGACATCACCCGAGAATGACATGATCAGACAGACATCACCAGAAACTGACATCACTAGACACTGACATCACCAGACATTGACATCATCAGATACTGACATCATCAGGCACTGACATCACTAGGCACTCTCATCACCAGACACTGACATCACCAGGCACTGACATCATCAGACACTGACATCACCAGACACTGACATCTTCAGTCACTGACATCACCTGACACTGACATTGTCAGTCTCTGACATCACCTGACACTGACATCATCAGACACTGACGTCGGGAGACAATGACATAATCAGATACTGACATCATCAGACACTGACATATTCAGACATTGACAACTCTAGACAATGACATAATCAGACACCGACATCACTAGACACTGATATCATCAGACACTGTCATCCCCAGACACTGACATCACCAGACACTGACATAACCAGACACTTACATCGTCAGTCACTGACATCATCAGACACTGACGTCAGGAGACAATGACATCATCAGACACTGACATCACTAGACACTGACATCATCAGACACTGACACACATGACACTGACATCATTAGATACTGACAACACTTAACACTGACATCATCAGTCACTGACAAAATCAAACACTGACATCACCAGACATTGACATCATCAGACACTGACATCAGCAGATACTGACATCACCCGAGAATGACATGATCAGACAGACATCACCAGAAACTGACATCACTAGACACTGACATCATCAGACAGTGACATCATCAGATACTGACATCATCAGGCACTGACATCACTAGGCACTCTCATCACCAGACACTGACATCACCAGGCACTGACATCATCAGACACTGACATCACCAGACACTGACATCTTCAGTCACTGACATCACCTGACACTGATATCATCAGATACTGACATCACCAGACACTGACATCGTCAGTCTCTGACAACACCTGACCCTGACATCATCAGACACTGACGTCAGGAGACAATGACATCATCAGACACTGACATCATCAGACACTGACATCATCAGACATAGAAAACTCTAGACAATTACATCATCAGACACCGACATCATTAGACACTGACATCATCAGACACTGTCATCCCCAGACACTGACATCACCAGACACTGACATCACCAGACACTGACATCGTCAGTCACTGACATCATCAGGCACTGATGTCAGGAGACACAGACATCATCAGATACTGACATCATCAGACACTGACATCATCAGACATTGAAAACTCTAGACAATGACATCATCAGACATTGACATCACTAGACACTGACATCATCAGACACTGACATTACCAGACAGTGACATCATCAGACACTGACATCATCAGACACTTACGTCACCTAACAGTGACATCATCAGACACTGACATCACTAGTCACTGACATCACCAGACACTGACACCATCAGAAACAGACATCATTAGACACTGACATCATCAGACACTGACACACATGACACTGACATCATTAGGTACTGACAACACATAACACTGACATCATCAGTCACTGACATCATCAAACACTGACACACATGACATTGACGTCATTAGATACTGACAACACATAACACTGACATCATCAGTCACTGACATCATCAAACACTGACATCATCAGAAACTGACATCACCAGGCACTGACATAAGCAGATACTGACATCATCCGAGAATGACATGATCAGACAGACATCACCAGAAACTGACATCACTAGACACTGACATCATCAGACAGTGACATTATCAGAGAGTGACATGATCAGACACTGACATTACTAGATATTGACATCATCAGGCACTGACATCACTCGGCACTGTCATCACCAGACACTGACATCACTTGACACTGACATCATCAGATACTGACTACACTAGGCACTGTCATCACCAGTCACTGACATCACCAGACACTGACATCACCAGACACTGACATAATCAGACACTGTCATCACCAGACACTGACATCACCAGACACTGACATCACCATACACTGACACCATCAGACACTGACATCATCAGATACTGACATCAGCAGACACTGACATCATTAGATACTGACATCATCAAACACTGACACAGATGACATTGACGTCATTAGATACTGACAACACATAACACTGACATCATCAGTCACTGACATCATCAAACACTGACATCATCAGAAAATGACATCACCAGACACTGACATCAGCAGATACTGACATCACCCGAGAATGACATGATCAGACAGACATCAGCAGAAACTGACATCACTAGACACTGACATCATCAGACAGTGACATCTTCAGACAATGACATCACCAGACATTGACATCATCAGACACTGACATCAGCAGATACTGACATCACCAGAGAGTGACATGATCAGACACTGACATTACTAGATATTGACATCATCAGGCACTGACATCACTCGGCATTGTCATCACCAGACACTGACATCACCAGACACTGACATCACCATACACTGACATCACCAGACACTGACATCACTTGACACTGACATCATCAGATACTGACTACACTAGGCACTGTCATCACCAGTCACTGACATCACCAGACACTGACATCACCAGACACTGACATAATCAGACACTGTCATCACCAGACACTGACATCACCAGACACTGACATCGTCAGTCACTGACATCATCAGGCACTGATATCACCAGACACTGACATCACTAGACACTGACATCGTCAGTCACTGACATCATCAGGCACTGACGTCAGAAGACACAGACATCATCAGATACTGACATCATCAGACACTGACCTCATCAGACATTGAAAGCTCTAGACAATGACATCATCAGACACTGACATCACTAGACACTGACATCATCAGACACTGACATCATCAGACACTTAAATCACCAAACGGGGACATCATCAGACACTGACATCACTAGTCACTGACATCACCAGACACTGACACCATCAGACACTGACATCATCAGATACTGACATCAGCAGACACTGACATCAATAGATACTGACACCATCAGACACTGACATCGCTAGACACTGAAATCACCAGACACTGACATCATCAGACACTGACACCATCAGAAACAGACATCACTAGACACTGACTTCATCAGACACTGACACACATGACACTGACATCATGAGATACTGACAGCACATAACACTGACATCATCAGTCACTGACAAAATCAAACACAGACATCACCAGACATTGACATCATCAGACACTGACATCAGCAGATACTGACATCACCCGAGAATGACATGATCAGACAGACATCACCAGAAACTGACATCACTAGACACTGACATCACCAGACATTGACATCATCAGATACTGACATCATCAGGCACTGACATCACTAGGCACTCTCATCACCAGACACTGACATCACCAGGCACTGACATCATCAGACACTGACATCACCAGACACTGACATCTTCAGTCACTGACATCACCTGACACTGACATTGTCAGTCTCTGACATCACCTGACACTGACATCATCAGACACTGACGTCGGGAGACAATGACATAATCAGATACTGACATCATCAGACACTGACATATTCAGACATTGACAACTCTAGACAATGACATCATCAGACACCGACATCACTAGACACTGATATCATCAGACACTGTCATCCCCAGACACTGACATCACCAGACACTGACATAACCAGACACTTACATCGTCAGTCACTGACATCATCAGACACTGACGTCAGGAGACAATGACATCATCAGACACTGACATCACTAGACACTGACATCATCAGACACTGACGTCAGGAGACACAGACATCATCAGATACTGACATCATCAGACACTGACCTCATCAGACATTGAAAACTCTAGACAATGACATCATCAGACACTGACATCACAAGACACTGACATCATCAGATACTGACATCATCAGACACTGACATCGCTAGACATTGACATCACCAGACACTGACATCGTCAGTCACTGACATCACCAAACAGTGACATCATCAGACACTGACATCATCAGTCACAGACATCATCTGCCACTGACATCACCAAACACTGACATCTTCAGACACTGATACACCAGACACTGACGTCAGGAGACAATGACATCATCAGATACTGACATCATCAGACACTGACATCCTCAGACATTGAAAACTCTAGACAATGACATCATCAGAAACTGACATCACTAGACACTGACATCATCAGACACTGACATCACCAGACAGTGACATCATCAGACGCTGACATCATCAGACAGTTACATCACCAAATGGTGACATCATCAGACACTGACATCACTAGTCACTGACATCACCAGACACTGACACCATCAGACACTGACATCAACAGATACTGACATCAGCAGACACTGACATCATTCGATACTGACACCATCAGAAACAGACATCACTAGACACTGACATCATCAGACACTGACACACATGACACTGACATCATTAGATACTGACAACACATAACACTGACATCATCAGTCACTGACATCATCAAACACTGACACACATGACATTGACGTCATTAGATACTGACAACACATAACACTGACATCATCAGTCACTGACATCATCAAACACTGACATCATCAGAAACTGACATCACTAGGCACTGTCATCACCAGACACTGACATCAGCAGATACTGACATCAACCGAGAATGACATGATCAGACAGACATCATCAGAAACTGACATCACTAGACACTGACATCATCAGACAGTGAAATCATCAGACACTGACATCACCAGACATTGACATCATCAGACACTGACATCACTAGGCACTGTCATAACCAGACACTGACATCACCAGACACTGACATCACCATACACTGACATCACCAGACACTGACATCACCAGACACGGACATCATCAGACAGGGACATCACCAGACACTGACATCACCAAACACTGACATCATCAGACACTGATATCACCAGACATTGACATCTTCAGACATTGACATCATCAGATACTGACGTCACCAGACACTGACATCGTCAGACACTGACATCATCAGGCACTGACATCAGGAGACACAGACATCATCAGATACTGACATCATCAGACACTGACCTCATCAGACATTGACGTCACCAGACACTGACATCGTCAGTCACTTACATCACCTGACACTGACATCATCAGACACTGACATCATCAGACACTGACGTCAGGGGACAATGACATCATCAGATACTGACATCAGCAGACACTGACATCATCAGACATTGAAAACTCTAGACAATGACATCATCAGACACCGACATCACTAGACACTGACATCATCAGACACTGACACCATCAGAAACAGACATCACTAGACACTGACATCATCAGACACTGACACACATGACACTGACATCATTAGATACTGACATCATCAAACACTGACATCATCAGAAAATGACATCACCAGACACTGACATCAGCAGATACTGACATCACCCGAGAATGACATGATCAGACAGACATCATCAGAAACTGACATCACTGGACACTGACATCATCAGACAGTGACATCATCAGACAATGACATCACCAGACATTGACATCATCAGACACTGACATCAGCAGATACTGACATCACCAGAGAGTGACATGATCAGACACTGACATTACTAGATATTGACATCATCAGGCACTGACATCACTCGGCACTGTCATCACCAGACACTGACATCACCAGACACTGACATCATCAGACACTGACATCACCATACACTGACATCACCAGACACTGACATCACTTGGCACTGACATCATCAGATACTGACTACACTAGGCACTGTCATCACCAGTCACTGACATCACCAGACACTGACATCACCAGACACTGACATAATCAGACACTGTCATCACCAGACACTGACATCACCAGACACTGACATCGTCAGTCACTGACATCATCAGGCACTGATATCACCAGACACTGACATCACCAGACACAGACATCATCAGATACTGACATCATCAGACAGACCTCATCAGACATTGAAAACTCTAGACAATGACATCATCAGACACTGACATCACTAGACACTGACATCATCAGACACTGACATCATCAGACACTGACATCACCAGACAGTGACATCATCAGACACTGACATCATCAGACACTTGCATCACCAAACGGTGACATCATCAGACACTGACATCACTAGTCACTGACATCACCAGACACTGACACCATCAGACACTGACATCATCAGATACTGACATCAGCAGACACTGACATCAATAGATACTGACACCATCAGACACTGACATCGCTAGACACTGAAATCACCAGACAATGACATCATCAGACACTGACACCATCAGAAACAGACATCACTAGACACTGACATCATCAGACACTGACACACATGACACTGACATCATGAGATACTGACAGCACATAACACTGACATCATCAGTCACTGACAAAATCAAACACTGACATCACCAGACATTGACATCATCAAACACTGACATCAGCAGATACTGACATCACCCGAGAATGACATGATCAGACAGACATCACCAGAAACTGACATCACGAGACACTGACATCATCAGACAGTGACATCATCAGATACTGATATCATCAGGCACTGACATCACTAGGCACTCTCATCACCAGACACTGACATCACCAGGCACTGACATCATCAGACACTGACATCACCAGACACTGACATCTTCAGTCACTGACATCACCTGACACTGACATCATCAGATACTGACATCACCAGACACTGACATCATCAGACACTGACATTGTCAGTCTCTGACATCACCTGACACTGACATCATCACACACTGACGTCGGGAGACAATGACATCATCAGATACTGACATCATCAGACACTATCATCATCAGACATTGAAAACTCTAGACAATGACATCATCAGACACTGACAAAACTAGACACTGACATCATTAGACACTGTCATCCCCAGACACTGACATCACCAGACACTGACATCACCAGACACTGACATCGTCAGTCACTGACATCATCAGGCACTGACGTCAGGAGACACAGACATCATCAGATACTGACATCATCAGACACTGACATCATCAGACATTGAAAACTCTAGACAAAGACATCATCAGACACTGACATCACTAGACACTGACATCATCAGACACTGACATCATCAGACACTTACATCACCAAACAGTGACATCATCAGACACTGACATCACTAGTCACTGACATCACCAGACACTGACACCATCAGACACTGACATCATCAGATACTGACATCAGCAGACACTGACATCATTAGATACTGACATCATCTGACACTGACATCGCTAGACACTGACATCACCAGACACTGACATCATCTGACACTGACATCATTAGATACTTACAACACATAACACTGACGTCATCAAACACTGACATCACCAGACATTGACATCACCCAAGAATGACATGATCAGACAGACATCACCAGAAACTGACATCACTAGACACTGACATCATCAGACAGTGACAGCATCAGACACTGACATCACCAGACATTGACATCATCAGACACTGACATCAGCAGACACTGACATCATTAGATACTGACATGATCAGACACTGACATTACTAGATACTGACATCATCAGGCACTGTTATCACTAGGCACTGTCATCACCAGACATTGACATCACCAGACACTGACATCATCAGACACTGACATCACCATACACTGACACCATCAGACACTGACATCATCAGATACTGACATCAGCAGACACTGACATCATTAGATACTGACATCATCAGACACTGACATCGCTATGCACTGACATCACCAGACATTGACATCATCAGACACTGACATCAGCAGATACTGACATCATCAGGCTCTGACATCACTAGGCACTCTCATCACCAGACACTGACATTACCAGACACTGACATCGTCAGTCACTTACATCACCTGACACTGACATCATCAGACACTGACATCATCAGACACTGACGTCAGGAGACAATGACATCATCAGATACTGACATCAGCAGACACTGACATCATCAGACATTGAAAACTCTAGACAATGACATCATCAGACACCGACATCACTAGACACTGACATCATCAGACACTGACACCATCAGAAACAGACATCACTAGACACTGACATCATCAGACACTGACACACATGACACTGACATCATTAGATACTGACAACACATAACACTGACATCATCAGTCACTGACATCATCAAACACTGACACAGATGACATTGACGTCATTAGATACTGACAACACATAACACTGACATCATCAGTCACTGACATCATCAAACACTGACATCATCAGAAAATGACATCACCAGACACTGACATCAGCAGATACTGACATCACCCGAGAATGACATGATCAGACAGACATCAGCAGAAACTGACATCACTAGACACTGACATCATCAGACAGTGACATCTTCAGACAATGACATCACCAGACATTGACATGATCAGACACTGACATCAGCAGATACTGACATCACCAGAGAGTGACATGATCAGACACTGACATTACTAGATATTGACATCATCAGGCACTGACATCACTAGGCACTGTCATCACCAGACACTGACATCACCAGACACTGACATCATCAGACACTGACATCACCATACACTGACATCACCAGACACTGACATCACTTGACACTGACATCATCAGATACTGACTACACTAGGCACTGTCATCACCAGTCACTGACATCACCAGACACTGACATCACCAGACACTGACATCTTCAGTCACTGACATCACCAGACACTGACATCATCAGACACTGACGTCGGGAGACAATGACATCATCAGACACTGACATCACTAGACACTGACATCATCAGACACTGACACACATGACACTGACATCATTCGATACTGACAACACTTAACACTGACATCATCAGTCACTGACAAAATCAAACACTGACATCACCAGACATTGACATCATCAGACACTGACATCAGCAGATACTGACATCACCCGAGAATGACATGATCAGACAGACATCACCAGAAACTGACATCACTAGACACTGACATCATCAGACAGTGACATCATCAGATACTGACATCATCAGGCACTGACATCACTAGGCACTCTCATCACCAGACACTGACATCACCAGGCACTGACATCATCAGACACTGACATCACCAGACACTGACATCTTCAGTCACTGACATCACCTGACCCTGACATCATCAGACACTGACGTCAGGAGACAATGACATCATCAGACACTGACGTCATCAGCCACTGACATCATCGGACATTGAAAACTCGAGACAATGACATCATCAGACACCGACATCACTAAGACACTGACATCATCAGACACTGTCATCCCCAGACACTGACATCACCAGATACTGACATCGTCAGTCACTGACATCGTCAGTCACTGACATCATCAGGCACTGACGTCAGGAGACACAGACATCATCAGATACTGACATCATCAGACACTGACATCATCAGACATTGAAAACTCTAGACAATGACATCATCAGACACTGACATCACTAGACACTGACATCATCAGACACTGACATCACCAGACAGTGACATCATCAGACACTGACATCATCAGACATTTACATCACCTAACAGTGACATCATCAGACACTGACATCACTAGTCACTGACATCACCAGACACTGACACCATCAGAAACAGACATCACTAGACACTGACATCATCAGACACTGACACACATGACACTGACATCATCAGTCACTGACATCATCAAACACTGACACACATGACATTGACGTCTTTAGATACTGACAACACATAACACTGACATCATCAGTCACTGACATCATCAAACACTGACATCAGCAGATACTGACATCACCCGGGAATGACATGATCAGACAGACATCACCAGAAACTGACATCACTAGACACTGACATCATCAGACAGTGACATTATCAGAGAGTGACATGATCAGACACTGACATTACTAGATATTGACATCATCAGGCACTGACATCACTAGGCACTGTCATCACCAGACACTGACATCACCAGACACTGACATCATCAGACACTGTAATCACCATACACTGACATCACCAGACACTGACATCACTTGACACTGACATCATCAGGTACTGACGACACTAGGCACTGTCATCACCAGTCACTGACATCACCAGACACTGACATCACCAGACACTGACATAATCAGACACTGTCATCACCAGACACTGACATCACCAGACACTGACATCACCAGACACTGACATCGTCAGTCACTGACATCATCAGGCACTGACGTCAGGAGACACAGACATCATCAGATATTGACATCATCAGACACTGACCTCATCAGACATTGAAAGCTCTAGACAATGACATAATCAGGCACTGACATCACAAGACACTGACATCATTAGATACGGACATCATCAGGCACTGACATCGCTAGACACTGACATCACCAGACACTGACATCGTCAGTCACTGACATCACCAAACAGTGACATCATCAGACACTGACATCATCAGTCACAGACATCACCAAACACTGACACCATCAGACTCTGACATCACTAGACACAGTCATCATCAGACGCTGACATCACCAGACACTGACACCATCAGACACTGACATCATCAGACACTGACATCATCTGCCACTGACATCACCAAACACTGACATCTTCAGACACTGATACACCAGACACTGACATCACCAGACACTGACATCATCAGACACTGACATCACAAGACACTGACATCATTAGATACGGACATCATCAGGCACTGACATCGCTAGACACTGACATCACCAGATACTGACATCATCAGGCACTGACATCACTAGACACTGACATCATTAGATACTGACATCATCAGACACTGACATCGCTAGACACTGACATCACCAGACACTGACATCATCAGACACTGACACCATCAGAAACAGGTATCACTAGACACTGACATCACCAGACACTGATATCGTCAGACACTGACATCATCAGGCACTGACGTCAGGAGACACAGACATCATCAGATACTGACATCATCAGACACTGACCTCATCAGACATTGCAAACTCTAGACAGTGACATCATCCGACACTGACATCATCAGTCACTGACATCACAAGACACTGACATCATTAGATACTGACATCATCAGACACTGACATCGCTAGACACTGACATCACCAGACACTGACATCGTCAGTCACTGACATCACCAAACAGTGACATCATCAGACACTGACATCATCAGACACTTACATCATCTGCCACTGACATCACCAAACACTGACATCTTCAGACACTGATACACCAGACACTGACATCACCAGACATTGACATCATCAGACACTGACATCACTAGGCACTCTCATCACCAGACACTGACATCACCAGGCACTGACATCATCAGACACTGACATCACAAGACACTGACATCTTCAGTCACTGACATCACCTGACACTGACATCATCAGACACTGACATCACCAGATACTGACATCATCAGGCACTGACATCACTAGGCACTCACATCACCAGACACTGACATCACCAGGCACTGACATCATCAGACACTGACATCACAAGACACTGACATTGTCAGTCTCTGACATCACCTGACACTGACATCATCAGACACTGACGTCAGGAGACAATGACATCATCAGCTACTGACATCATCAGACACTGACATCATCAGACATTGAAAACTCTAGTCAATGACATCATCAGACACCGACATCACCAGACACTGACATCATCAGACACTGTCATTCCCAGACACTGACATCACCAGACACTGACATCACCAGACACTGACATCGTCAGTCACTGACATTATCTGGCACTGACATCAGGAGACACAGACATCATCAGATACTGACATCATAAGACACTGACATCATCAGACACTGACATCATCAGACACTTACATCACCAAACGGTGACATCATCAGACACTGACATCACTAGTCACTGACATCACCAGACACTGACACCATCAGACACTGACATCATCAGACACTGACATCAGCAGACACTGACATCATTAGATACTGACATCATCAGACACTGACATCGCTAGACACTGACATCACCAGACACTGACATCATCAGACACTGACACCATCAGAAACAGGTATCACTAGACACTGACATCATCAGACACTGACACACATGACACTGACATCATTAGATACTGACAACACATAACACTGACATCATCAAACACTGACATCACCAGACATTGACATCATCAGACACTGTAATCAGCAGATACTGACCTCACCCAAGAATGACATGATCAGACAGACATCATCAGACACTGACATCACCAGACATTGACATCATCAGACACTGACATCACCAGACACTGACATCGTCAGTCACTGACATCATCAGGCACTGACGTCAGGAGACACAGACATCATCAGATACTGACATCATCAGACACTGACCTCATCAGACATTGAAAATTCTAGACAATGACATCATCAGACACTGACATCACTAGACACTGACATCATCAGACACTGACATCAGCAGACAGTGACATCATCTGACACTGACATCATCAGACACTGACATCACCAAAAGTGACATCATCAGACACTGACATCACTAGTCACTGACATCACCAGACACTGACACCATCAGACACTGACATCATCAGATACTGACATCAGCAGACACTGACATCATTAGATACTGACACCATCAGACACTGACATCGCTAGACACTGACATCACCAGACACTGATATCATCAGACACTGACACCATCAGAAACAGACATCACTAGACACTGACATCATCAGACACTGACACACATGACACTGACATCATTAGATACTGACAACACTTAACACTGACATCATCAGTCACTGACAAAATCAAACACTGACATCACCAGACATTGACATCATCAGACACTGACACCAGCAGATACTGACATCACCCGAGAATGACATGATCAGACAGACATCACCAGAAACTGACATCACTAGACACTGACATCATCAGACAGTGACATTATCAGAGAGTGACATGATCAGACAGTGACATCATCAGATACTGACATCATCAGGCACTGACATCACTAGGCACTCTCATCACCAGACACTGACATCACCAGGCACTGACATCATCAGACACTGACATCACCAGACACTGACATCTTCAGTCACTGACATCACCTGACACTGATATCATCAGACACTGACATCACCAGACACTGACATCGTCAGTCTCTGACATCACCTGACCCTGACATCATCAGACACTGACGTCAGGAGACAATGACATCATCAGACACTGACATCATCAGACACTGACATCATCAGACATTGAAAACTCTAGACAATGACATCATCAGACACCGACATCACTAGACACTGACATCATCAGACACTGTCATCCCCAGACACTGACATCACCAGACACTGACATCACCAGACACTAACATCGTCAGTCACTGACATCATCAGGCACTGACGTCAGGAGACACAGACATCATCAGATACTGACATCATCAGACACTGACATCATCAGACATTGAAAACTCTAGACAATGACATCATCAGACACTGACATCACTAGACACTGACATCATCAGACACTGACATTACCAGACAGTGACATCATCAGACACTGACATCATCAGACACTTACATCACCTAACAGTGACATCATCAGACACTGACATCGTCAGTCACTGACATCGCTAGACACTGACATCACCAGACACTGACATCGTCAGTCACTGACATCACCAAACAGTGACATCATCAGACACTGACATCATCAGACACTTACATCATCTGCCACTGACATCACCAAACACTGACATCTTCAGACACTGATACACCAGACACTGACATCACCAGACATTGACATCATCAGACACTGACATCACTAGGCACTCTCATCACCAGACACTGACATCACCAGGCACTGACATCATCAGACACTGACATCACAAGACACTGACATCTTCAGTCACTGACATCACCTGACACTGACATCATCAGACACTGACATCACCAGATACTGACATCATCAGGCACTGACATCACTAGGCACTCACATCACCAGACACTGACATCACCAGGCACTGACATCATCAGACACTGACATCACAAGACACTGACATTGTCAGTCTCTGACATCACCTGACACTGACATCATCAGACACTGACGTCAGGAGACAATGACATCATCAGCTACTGACATCATCAGACACTGACATCATCAGACATTGAAAACTCTAGTCAATGACATCATCAGACACCGACATCACCAGACACTGACATCATCAGACACTGTCATTCCCAGACACTGACATCACCAGACACTGACATCACCAGACACTGACATCGTCAGTCACTGACATTATCTGGCACTGACATCAGGAGACACAGACATCATCAGATACTGACATCATAAGACACTGACATCATCAGACACTGACATCATCAGACACTTACATCACCAAACGGTGACATCATCAGACACTGACATCACTAGTCACTGACATCACCAGACACTGACACCATCAGACACTGACATCATCAGACACTGACATCAGCAGACACTGACATCATTAGATACTGACATCATCAGACACTGACATCGCTAGACACTGACATCACCAGACACTGACATCATCAGACACTGACACCATCAGAAACAGGTATCACTAGACACTGACATCATCAGACACTGACACACATGACACTGACATCATTAGATACTGACAACACATAACACTGACATCATCAAACACTGACATCACCAGACATTGACATCATCAGACACTGTAATCAGCAGATACTGACCTCACCCAAGAATGACATGATCAGACAGACATCATCAGACACTGACATCACCAGACATTGACATCATCAGACACTGACATCACCAGACACTGACATCGTCAGTCACTGACATCATCAGGCACTGACGTCAGGAGACACAGACATCATCAGATACTGACATCATCAGACACTGACCTCATCAGACATTGAAAATTCTAGACAATGACATCATCAGACACTGACATCACTAGACACTGACATCATCAGACACTGACATCAGCAGACAGTGACATCATCTGACACTGACATCATCAGACACTGACATCACCAAAAGTGACATCATCAGACACTGACATCACTAGTCACTGACATCACCAGACACTGACACCATCAGACACTGACATCATCAGATACTGACATCAGCAGACACTGACATCATTAGATACTGACACCATCAGACACTGACATCGCTAGACACTGACATCACCAGACACTGATATCATCAGACACTGACACCATCAGAAACAGACATCACTAGACACTGACATCATCAGACACTGACACACATGACACTGACATCATTAGATACTGACAACACTTAACACTGACATCATCAGTCACTGACAAAATCAAACACTGACATCACCAGACATTGACATCATCAGACACTGACACCAGCAGATACTGACATCACCCGAGAATGACATGATCAGACAGACATCACCAGAAACTGACATCACTAGACACTGACATCATCAGACAGTGACATTATCAGAGAGTGACATGATCAGACAGTGACATCATCAGATACTGACATCATCAGGCACTGACATCACTAGGCACTCTCATCACCAGACACTGACATCACCAGGCACTGACATCATCAGACACTGACATCACCAGACACTGACATCTTCAGTCACTGACATCACCTGACACTGATATCATCAGACACTGACATCACCAGACACTGACATCGTCAGTCTCTGACATCACCTGACCCTGACATCATCAGACACTGACGTCAGGAGACAATGACATCATCAGACACTGACATCATCAGACACTGACATCATCAGACATTGAAAACTCTAGACAATGACATCATCAGACACCGACATCACTAGACACTGACATCATCAGACACTGTCATCCCCAGACACTGACATCACCAGACACTGACATCACCAGACACTAACATCGTCAGTCACTGACATCATCAGGCACTGACGTCAGGAGACACAGACATCATCAGATACTGACATCATCAGACACTGACATCATCAGACATTGAAAACTCTAGACAATGACATCATCAGACACTGACATCACTAGACACTGACATCATCAGACACTGACATTACCAGACAGTGACATCATCAGACACTGACATCATCAGACACTTACATCACCTAACAGTGACATCATCAGACACTGACATCGTCAGTCACTGACATCACCAGACACTGACACCATCAGAAACAGACATCACTAGACACTGACATCATCAGACACTGACACACATGACACTGATATCATTAGGTACTGACAACACATAACACTGACATCATCAGTCACTGACATCATCAAACACTGACACACATGACATTGACGTCATTAGATACTGACAACACATAACACTGACATCATCAGTCACTGACATCACCAAACACTGACATCATCAGAAACTGACATCACCAGGCACTGACTTCAGCAGATACTGACATCACCCGAGAATGACATGATCAGACAGACATCACCAGAAACTGACATCACTAGACACTGACATCATCAGACAGTGACATTATCAGAGAGTGACATGATCAGACACTGACATTGCTAGATGTTGACATCATCAGGCACTGACATCACTATGCACTGTCATCACCAGACACTGACATCACCAGACACTGACATCATCAGACACTGACATCACCATACACTGACATCACCAGACACTGACATCACTTGACACTGACATCATCAGATACTGACGACACTAGGCACTGTCATCACCAGTCACTGACATCACCAGACACTGACATCACCAGACACTGACATAATCAGACACTGTCATCACCAGACACTGACATCACCAGACACTGACATCACCAGACACTGACATCGTCAGTCACTGACATTATCAGGCACTGACGTCAGGAGACACTGACATCATCAGATACTGACATCATCAGACACTGACCTCATCAGTCATTGAAAACACGAGACAATGACATCATCAGACACTGACATCACAAGACACTGACATCATTAGATACTGATATCATCAGACACTGACATCGCTAGACACTGACATCACCAGACACTGACAACGTCAGTCACTGACATCACCAAACAGTGACATCATCAGACACTGACATCATCAGTCACAGACATCACCAAACACTGACACCATCAGACTCTGACATCACTCGACACAGTCATCATCAGACGCTGACATCACCAGACACTGACACCATCAGACACTGACATCATCAGACACTGACATCATCTGCCACTGACATCACCAAAAACTGACATCTTCAGACACTGATACACCAGACACTGACATCACCAGACATTGACATCATCAGACACTGACATCACCAGACACTGACGTCAGGAGACAATGACATCATCAGATACTGACATCATCAGACACTGACATCATCAGACATTGAAAACTCTAGACAATGACATCATCAGACACCGACATCACTAGACACTGACATCATCAGACACTGTCATCCCCAGACACTGACATCACCAGACACTGACATCACCAGACACTGACATCATCAGTCACTGACATTATCAGGCACTGACATCAGGAGACACAGACATCATCAGATACTGACATCATCAGACATTGAAAACTCTAGACAATGACATCATCAGACACTTACATCACCAAACGGTGACATCATCAGACACTGACATCACTAGTCACTGACATCACCAGACACTGACACCATCAGACACTGACATCATCAGATACTGACATCAGCAGACACTGACATCATTAGATACTGACATCATCAGACACTGACATCGCTAGACACTGACATCACCAGACACTGACATCATCAGACACTGACAGCATCAGAAACAGGTATCACTAGACACTGACATCATCAGACACTGACACACATGACACTGACTTCATTAGATACTGACAACACATAACACTGACATCATCAAACACTGACATCACCAGACATTGACATCATCAGACACTGTAATCAGCAGATACTGACATCACCCAAGAATGACATGATCAGACAGACATCACCAGAAACTGACATCACTCGACACTGACATCATCAGACAGTGACAGCATCAGACACTGACATCACCAGACATTGACATCATCAGACACTGACATCACCAGAGAGTGACATGATCAGACACTGACATTACTAGATACTGACATCATCAGGCACTGACATCACTAGGCACTGTCATCACCAGACACTGACATCATCAGACACTGACATCAGCAGATACTGACATCATCAGGCACTGACATCACTCGGCACTCTCATCACCAGACACTGACATCACCAGACACTGACATCGTCAGTCACTGACATCACCTGACACTGACATCACCAGACACTGACATCACTTGACACTGACATCATCAGATACTGAAGACACTAGGCACCGTCATCACCAGTCACTGACATCACCAGAAACTGACATCACTAGACACTGACATCATCAGACATTGACATCATCAGACATTGACATCACTAGGCACTGTCATAACCAGACACTGACATCACCAGACACTGACATCATCAGTCACTGACATCATCAGGCACTGACGTCAGGAGACACAGACATCATCAGATACTGACATCATCAGACACTGACATCATCAGACATTGAAAACTCTAGACAAAGACATCATCAGACACTGACATCACTAGACACTGACATCATCAGACACTGACATCACCAGACAGTGATATCATCAGACACTGACATCATCAGACACTTACATCACCTAACAGTGACATCATCCGACACTGACATCACTCGTCACTGACATCACCAGAAACTGACACCATCAGACACTGACATCATCAGAGACTGACATCAGCAGACACTGACATCATTAGATACTGACATCATCAGACACTGATATCGCTAGACAATGACATCACCAGACACTGACATCATCAGACACTGACACCATCAGAAACAGGTATCACTAGAAACTGACATCATCAGACACTGACACACATGATACTGACATCATTAGATACTGACAACACATAACACTGACGTCATCAAACACTGACATCACCAGACATTGACATCACCCAAGAATGACATGATCAGACAGACATCACCAGAAACTGACATCACTCGACACTGACATCATCAGACAGTGACAGCATCAGACACTGACATCACCAGACATTGACATCATCAGACACTGACATCAGCAGATACTGACATCACCAGAGAGTGACATGATCAGACACTGACATGACTAGATACTGAAATCATCAGGCACTGACATCACTAGGCACTGTCATCACCAGATACTGACATCACCAGACACTGACATCATCAGACACTGACATCACCATACACTGACACCATCAGACACTGACATCATCAGATACTGACATCAGCAGACACTGACATCGCTATGCACTGACATCACCAGACATTCACATCATCAGACACTGACATCAGCAGATATTGACATCATCAGGCACTGACATCACTAGGCACTCTCATCACCAGACACTGACATCACCAGACACTGACATCGTCAGTCTCTGACATCTCCTGACACTGACATCATCAGACACTGACGTCAGGAGACAATGACATCATCAGATACTGACATCAGCAGACATTGAAAACTCTAGACAATGACATCATCAGACATCAACATCACTAGACACTGACATCATCAGACACTGACACACATGACACTGACATCATTAGATACTGACATCATCAGACACTGACATCGCTATGCAATGACATCACCAGACATTCACATCATCAGACACTGACATCAGTAGATATTGACATCATCAGGCACTGACATCACTAGGCACTCTCATCACCAGACACTGACATCACCAGACACTGACATCGTCAGTCTCTGACATCTCCTGACACTGACATCATCAGACACTGACGTCAGGAGACAATGACATCATCAGATACTGACATCAGCAGACATTGAAAACTCTAGACAATGACATCATCAGACACCGACATCACTAGACACTGACATCATCAGACACTGACACACATGACACTGACATCATTAGATACTGACAACACATAACACTGACATCATCAGTCACTGACATCATCAAACACTGACACACATGACATTGACGTCATTAGATACTGACAACACGTAATACTGACATCATCAAACACTGACATCATCAGAAACTGACATCACCAGACACTGACATCAGCAGATACTGACAGCACCCGAGAATGACATGATCAGACAGACATCACCAGAAACTGACATCACTAGACACTGACATCATCAGACAGTGACGTCATCAGACAATGACATCACAAGACATTGACATCATCAGACACTGACATCAGCAGATACTGACATCACCAGAGAGTGACATGATCAGACACTGACATTACTAGATATTGACATCATCAGGCACTGACATCACTAGGCACTGTCATCACCAGACACTGACATCACCAGACACTGACATCATCAGACACTGACATCACCATACACTGACATCACCAGACACTGACATCACTTGACACTGACATCATCAGATACTTACTACACTAGGCACTGTCATCACCAGTCACTGACATCACCAGACACTGATATCACCAGACACTGACAAATCAGACACTGTCATCACCAGACACTGACATCAAACAGACACTGACATCGTCAGTCACTGACATCATCAGGCACTGACATCACCAGACACTGACATCAAACAGATACTGACATCATCAGACACTGACCTCATCAGACATTGAAAATTCTAGACAATTGCATCATCAGACACTGGCATCACTAGACACTGACATCATCAGACACTGACATCAGCAGACAGTGACATCTTCCGACACTGACATCATCAGACACTGACATCACCAAACAGTGACATCATCAGACACTGACATCACTAGTCACTGACATCACCAGACACTGACACCATCAGACACTGTCATCACCAGATACTGACATCAGCAGACACTGACATCAATAGATACTGACACCATCAGACACTGACATCGCTAGACACTGAAATCACCAGACACTGACACACATGACACTGACATCAATAGATACTGACAACACATAACACTGACATCATCAGTCACTGACAAAATCAAACACTGACATCACCAGACATTGACATCATCAGACACTGACATCAGCAGACACTGATATCTTCAGTCACTGACATCACCTGACACTGACATCATCAGATACTGACATCACCAGACACTGACATCATCAGACACTGACATTGTCAGTCTCTGACATCACCTGACACTGACATCATCAGACACTGACGTCGGTAGACAATGACATCATCAGACACTGTCATCCCCAGACACTGACATCACCAGACACTGACATAACCAGACACTTACATCGTCAGTCACAGACATCATCAGACACTGACGTCAGGAGACAATGACATCATCAGAGACTGACATCACTAGACACTGACATCATCAGACACTGACACACATGACACTGACATCATTCGATACTGACAACACTTAACACTGACATCATCAGTCACTGACAAAATCAAACACTGACATCACCAGACATTGAAATCATCAGACACTGACATCAGCAGATACTGACATCACTCGAGAATGACATGATCAGACAGACATCACCAGAAACTGACAGCACTAGACACTGACATCATCAGACAGTGACATCATCAGATACTGACATCATCAGGCACTGACATCACTAGGCACTCTCATCACCAGACACTGACATCACCAGGCACTGACATCATCAGACACTGACATCACCAGACACTGACATCTTCAGTCACTGACATCACCTGACACTTACATCATCAGATACTGACATCACCAGACACTGACATCGTCAGTCTCTGACATCATCTGACCCTGACATCATCAGACACTGACGTCAGGAGACAATGACATCATCAGACACTGACGTCATCAGACACTGACATCATCAGACATTGAAAACTCTAGACAATTACATCATCAGACACCGACATCACTGGACACTGACATCATCAGACACTGTCATCCCCAGACACTGACATCACCAGACACTGACATCACCAGACACTGACATCGTCAGTCACTGACATCATCAGGCACTGACGTCAGGAGACACAGACATCATCAGATACTGACATCATCAGACACTGACATCATCAGACATTGAAAACTCTAGACAATGACATCATCAGACACTGACATCACTAGACACTGACATCATCAGACACTGACATTACCAGACAGTGACATCATCAGACACTGGCATCATCAGACACTTACATCACCTAACAGTGCCATCATCAGACACTGACATCACTAGTCACTGACATCACCAGACACTGACACCATCAGAAACAGACATCACTAGACACTGACATCATCAGACACTGACACACATGACACTGACATCATTAGATACTGACAACACATAACACTGACATCATCAGTCTCAGACATCACCAGACACTGACATCTTCAGTCACTGACATCACCTGACACTTACATCATCAGATACTGACATCACCAGACACTGACATCATCAGATACTGACATCACCAAACACTGACATCATCAGACACTGACATCACCAGACACTGACATCATCAGACACTGACATCACCAGACAGTGACATCACCAGACACTGACATCATCAGACACTGACATCACCAGACACTGACATCATCAGATACAGACATCATCAGACACTGACATCATCAGACATTGAAAACTCTAGACACTGACATCATCAGACACTGACATCACTATACACTGACATCATCAGACACTGACATCACCAGACAGTGACATCATCAGACACTGACATCATCAGAGATTTACATCCCCGAACAGTGACATCATCAGACACTGACATCACTAGTCACTGACATCACCAGACACTGACACCATCAGACACTGACATCATCAGATACTGACATCAGCAGACACTGACATCATTAGATACTGACATCATCAGACACTGACATCGCTAGACACTGACATCACCAGACACTGACATCACCAGACACTGACATCATCAGACACTGACAGCATCAGAAACAGGTATCACTAGACACTGACATCATCAGACACTGACATCATCAGACACTGACACCATCAGACACTGACATCGCTAGACACTGACATCATCAGACACTGACACACATGACAATGACATCATTAGATGCTGACAACACATAACACTGACATCATCAGTCACTGACATCATCAAAGAGTGACACACATGACATTGACGTCATTAGATACTGACAACACATAACACTGACATCATCAGTCACTGACATCATCAAACACTGACATCATCAGAAACTGACATCACCAGACACTGACATCAGCAGATACTGACATCACCCGAGAATGACATGATCAGACAGACATCACCAGAAACTGACATCACTAGACACTGACATCACCAGACATTGACATCATCAGACACTGACATCAGCAGGTACTGACATAACAAGAGAGTGACATGATCAGACACTGACATTACTAGATATTGACATCGTCAGGCACTGTCATCACTAGGCACTGGCATCACCAGACACTGACATCACCAGCTACTGACATCATCAGACACTGACATCACCAGTCACTGACATCACCAGACACTGACATCACCAGACACTGTCATCACCAGTCACTGACATCACCAGACACTGATATCACCAGACACTGACAAATCAGACACTGTCATCACCTGACACTGACATCAAACAGACACTGACATCGTCAGTCACTGACATCATCAGGCACTGACATCACCAGACACTGACATCACCAGACACTGACATCGTCAGTCACTGACATCATCAGGCACTGACGTCAGGAAACACAGACATCATTAGATACTGACATCATCAGACACTGACATCGCTAGACACTGACATCACCAGACACTGACATCACCAGACACTGACATCGTCAGTCACTGACATCATCAGGCACTGACGTCAGGAGACACAGACATCATCAGATACTGACATCATCAGACACTGACATCATCAGACATTGAAAGCTCTAGACAATGACATCATCAGACACTGACATCACTAGACACTGACATCATCAGACACTGACATTACCAGACAGTGACATCATCAGACACTGGCATCATCAGACACTTACATCACCTAACAGTGCCATCATCAGACACTGACATCACTAGTCACTGACATCACCAGACACTGACACCATCAGAAACAGACATCACTAGACACTGACATCATCAGACACTGACTCACATGACACTGACATCATTAGATACTGACAACACATAACACGGACATCATCAGTCACAGACATCACCAGACACTGACATCTTCAGTCACTGACATCACCTGAAACTTACATCATTAGATACTGACATCACCAGACACTGACATCATCAGATACTGACATCACCAAACACTGACATCATCAGACACTGACATCACCAGACACTGACATCATCAGACACTGACATCACCAGACAGTGACATCACCAGACACTGACATCATCAGACACTGACATCACCAGACAGTGACATCAGCAGATACTGACATCACCAGACACTGACATCATCAGACATTGAAAACTCTAGACACTGACATCATCAGACACTGACATTACTATACACTGACATCATCAGACACTGACATCACCAGACAGTGACATCATCAGACACTGACATCATCAGAGATTTACATCCCCTAACAGTGACATCATCAGACACTGACATCACTAGTCACTGACATCACCAGACACTGACACCATCAGACACTGACATCATCAGATACTGACATCAGCAGACACTGACATCATTAGATACTGACATCATCAGACACTGACATCGCTAGACACTGACATCACCAGACACTGACATCATCAGACACTGACAGCATCAGAAACAGGTATCACTAGACACTGACATCATCAGACACTGACACACATGACACTGACATCATTCGATACTGACAACACATAACACTGACATCATCAAACACTGACATCACCAGACATTGACATTATCAGACACTGACATCAGCAGATACTGATATCACCCAAGAATGACATGATCAGACAGACATCATCAGATACTGACATCAGCAGACACTGACATCATCAGACATTGAAAACTCTAGACAATGACATCATCAGACACCGACATCACTAAACACTGACATCATCAGACACTGACACCATCAGAAACAGACATCACTAGACACTGACATCATCAGACACTGACACACATGACAATGACATCATTAGATGCTGACAACACATAACACTGACATCATCAGTCACTGACATCATCAAAGAGTGACACACATGACATTGACGTCATTAGATACTGACAACACATAACACTGACATCATCAGTCACTGACATCATCAAACACTGACATCATCAGAAACTGACATCACCAGACACTGACATCAGCAGATACTGACATCACCCGAGAATGACATGATCAGACAGACATCACCAGAAACTGACATCACTAGACACTGACATCACCAGACATTGACATCATCAGACACTGACATCAGCAGGTACTGACATAACAAGAGAGTGACATGATCAGACACTGACATTACTAAATATTGACATCGTCAGGCACTGTCATCACTAGGCACTGGCATCACCAGACACTGACATCACCAGCTACTGACATCATCAGACACTGACATCACCAGTCACTGACATCACCAGACACTGACATCACCAGACACTGTCATCACCAGTCACTGACATCACCAGACACTGATATCACCAGACACTGACAAATCAGACACTGTCATCACCTGACACTGACATCAAACAGACACTTACATCGTCAGTCACAGACATCATCAGACACTGACGTCAGGAGACAATGACATCATCAGAGACTGACATCACTAGACACTGACATCATCAGACACTGACACACATGACACTGACATCATTCGATACTGACAACACTTAACACTGACATCATCAGTCACTGACAAAATCAAACACTGACATCACCAGACATTGAAATCATCAGACACTGACATCAGCAGATACTGACATCACTCGAGAATGACATGATCAGACAGACATCACCAGAAACTGACAGCACTAGACACTGACATCATCAGACAGTGACATCATCAGATACTGACATCATCAGGCACTGACATCACTAGGCACTCTCATCACCAGACACTGACATCACCAGGCACTGACATCATCAGACACTGACATCACCAGACACTGACATCTTCAGTCACTGACATCACCTGACACTTACATCATCAGATACTGACATCACCAGACACTGACATCGTCAGTCTCTGACATCATCTGACCCTGACATCATCAGACACTGACGTCAGGAGACAATGACATCATCAGACACTGACGTCATCAGACACTGACATCATCAGACATTGAAAACTCTAGACAATTACATCATCAGACACCGACATCACTGGACACTGACATCATCAGACACTGTCATCCCCAGACACTGACATCACCAGACACTGACATCACCAGACACTGACATCGTCAGTCACTGACATCATCAGGCACTGACGTCAGGAGACACAGACATCATCAGATACTGACATCATCAGACACTGACATCATCAGACATTGAAAACTCTAGACAATGACATCATCAGACACTGACATCACTAGACACTGACATCATCAGACACTGACATTACCAGACAGTGACATCATCAGACACTGGCATCATCAGACACTTACATCACCTAACAGTGCCATCATCAGACACTGACATCACTAGTCACTGACATCACCAGACACTGACACCATCAGAAACAGACATCACTAGACACTGACATCATCAGACACTGACACACATGACACTGACATCATTAGATACTGACAACACATAACACTGACATCATCAGTCTCAGACATCACCAGACACTGACATCTTCAGTCACTGACATCACCTGACACTTACATCATCAGATACTGACATCACCAGACACTGACATCATCAGATACTGACATCACCAAACACTGACATCATCAGACACTGACATCACCAGACACTGACATCATCAGACACTGACATCACCAGACAGTGACATCACCAGACACTGACATCATCAGACACTGACATCACCAGACACTGACATCATCAGATACAGACATCATCAGACACTGACATCATCAGACATTGAAAACTCTAGACACTGACATCATCAGACACTGACATCACTATACACTGACATCATCAGACACTGACATCACCAGACAGTGACATCATCAGACACTGACATCATCAGAGATTTACATCCCCGAACAGTGACATCATCAGACACTGACATCACTAGTCACTGACATCACCAGACACTGACACCATCAGACACTGACATCATCAGATACTGACATCAGCAGACACTGACATCATTAGATACTGACATCATCAGACACTGACATCGCTAGACACTGACATCACCAGACACTGACATCACCAGACACTGACATCATCAGACACTGACAGCATCAGAAACAGGTATCACTAGACACTGACATCATCAGACACTGACATCATCAGACACTGACACCATCAGACACTGACATCGCTAGACACTGACATCATCAGACACTGACACACATGACAATGACATCATTAGATGCTGACAACACATAACACTGACATCATCAGTCACTGACATCATCAAAGAGTGACACACATGACATTGACGTCATTAGATACTGACAACACATAACACTGACATCATCAGTCACTGACATCATCAAACACTGACATCATCAGAAACTGACATCACCAGACACTGACATCAGCAGATACTGACATCACCCGAGAATGACATGATCAGACAGACATCACCAGAAACTGACATCACTAGACACTGACATCACCAGACATTGACATCATCAGACACTGACATCAGCAGGTACTGACATAACAAGAGAGTGACATGATCAGACACTGACATTACTAGATATTGACATCGTCAGGCACTGTCATCACTAGGCACTGGCATCACCAGACACTGACATCACCAGCTACTGACATCATCAGACACTGACATCACCAGTCACTGACATCACCAGACACTGACATCACCAGACACTGTCATCACCAGTCACTGACATCACCAGACACTGATATCACCAGACACTGACAAATCAGACACTGTCATCACCTGACACTGACATCAAACAGACACTGACATCGTCAGTCACTGACATCATCAGGCACTGACATCACCAGACACTGACATCACCAGACACTGACATCGTCAGTCACTGACATCATCAGGCACTGACGTCAGGAAACACAGACATCATTAGATACTGACATCATCAGACACTGACATCGCTAGACACTGACATCACCAGACACTGACATCACCAGACACTGACATCGTCAGTCACTGACATCATCAGGCACTGACGTCAGGAGACACAGACATCATCAGATACTGACATCATCAGACACTGACATCATCAGACATTGAAAGCTCTAGACAATGACATCATCAGACACTGACATCACTAGACACTGACATCATCAGACACTGACATTACCAGACAGTGACATCATCAGACACTGGCATCATCAGACACTTACATCACCTAACAGTGCCATCATCAGACACTGACATCACTAGTCACTGACATCACCAGACACTGACACCATCAGAAACAGACATCACTAGACACTGACATCATCAGACACTGACTCACATGACACTGACATCATTAGATACTGACAACACATAACACTGACATCATCAGTCACAGACATCACCAGACACTGACATCTTCAGTCACTGACATCACCTGAAACTTACATCATTAGATACTGACATCACCAGACACTGACATCATCAGATACTGACATCACCAAACACTGACATCATCAGACACTGACATCACCAGACACTGACATCATCAGACACTGACATCACCAGACAGTGACATCACCAGACACTGACATCATCAGACACTGACATCACCAGACAGTGACATCATCAGATACAGACATCATCAGACACTGACATCATCAGACATTGAAAACTCTAGACACTGACATCATCAGACACTGACATTACTATACACTGACATCATCAGACACTGACATCACCAGACAGTGACATCATCAGACACTGACATCATCAGAGATTTACATCCCCTAACAGTGACATCATCAGACACTGACATCACTAGTCACTGACATCACCAGACACTGACACCATCAGACACTGACATCATCAGATACTGACATCAGCAGACACTGACATCATTAGATACTGACATCATCAGACACTGACATCGCTAGACACTGACATCACCAGACACTGACATCATCAGACACTGACAGCATCAGAAACAGGTATCACTAGACACTGACATCATCAGACACTGACACACATGACACTGACATCATTCGATACTGACAACACATAACACTGACATCATCAAACACTGACATCACCAGACATTGACATTATCAGACACTGACATCAGCAGATACTGATATCACCCAAGAATGACATGATCAGACAGACATCATCAGATACTGACATCAGCAGACACTGACATCATCAGACATTGAAAACTCTAGACAATGACATCATCAGACACCGACATCACTAAACACTGACATCATCAGACACTGACACCATCAGAAACAGACATCACTAGACACTGACATCATCAGACACTGACACACATGACAATGACATCATTAGATGCTGACAACACATAACACTGACATCATCAGTCACTGACATCATCAAAGAGTGACACACATGACATTGACGTCATTAGATACTGACAACACATAACACTGACATCATCAGTCACTGACATCATCAAACACTGACATCATCAGAAACTGACATCACCAGACACTGACATCAGCAGATACTGACATCACCCGAGAATGACATGATCAGACAGACATCACCAGAAACTGACATCACTAGACACTGACATCATCAGACAGTGACATCATCAGACACTGACATCACCAGACATTGACATCATCAGACACTGACATCAGCAGGTACTGACATCACAAGAGAGTGACATGATCAGACACTGACATTACTAGATATTGACATCATCAGGCACTGTCATCACTAGGCACTGGCATCACCAGACACTGACATCACCAGCTACTGACATCATCAGACACTGACATCACCAGTCACTGACATCACCAGACACTGACATCACCAGACACTGACATCACCAGTCACTGACAAAACCAGACACTGACATCACCAGACACTGACATAATCAGACACTGTCATCACCAGACACTGACATCGTCAGTCACTGACATCATCAGGCACTGACATCAGGAGACACAGACATCATCAGATACTGACATCATCAGACACTGACATCATCAGACATTGAAAACTCTAGACAATGTCATCATCAGACACTGACATCACTAGACAGTGACATCATCAGACACTGACATCACCAGACAGTGACATCATCAGACACTGACATCATCAGACACTTACATCACCTAACAGTGACATCATCAGACACTGACATCACTAGTCACTGACATCATCAGACACTGACACCATCAGACACTGACATCATCAGATACTGACATCAGCAGACACTGACATCATTAGATACTGACATCATCAGACACTGACATCGCTAGACACTGACATCACCAGACACTGACATCGCTACTCACTGACATCACCCAAGAGTGACATCATCAGACACTGACATCATCAGTCACAGACATCACCAAACACTGACACCATCAGACTCTGACATCACTAGACACAGTCATCATCAGACGCTGTCATCACCAGACACTGACATCACCAAACACTGACATCTTCAGACACTGATACACCAGACACTGACATCACCAGACATTGACATCATCAGACACTGACATCACCAGATACTGACATCATCAGGCACTGACATCACTAGGCACTCTCATCACCAGACACTGACATCACCAGGCACTGACATCTTCAGTCACTGACATCACCTGACACTGACATCATCAGATACTGACATCAGCAGACACTGACATCAATAGATACTGACACCATCAGACACTGACATCGCTAGACACTGAAATCACCAGACACTGACACACATGACACTGACATCATTAGATACTGACAACACATAACACTAACATCATCAGTCACTGACAAAATCAAACACTGACATCACCAGACATTGACATCATCAGACACTGACATCAGCAGATACTGACATCACCCGAGAATGACATGATCAGACAGACATCACCAGAAACTGACATCACTAGACACTGACATCATCAGACAGTGATATCATCAGATACTGACATCATCAGGCACTGACATCACTAGGCACTCTCATCACCAGACACTGACATCACCAGGCACTGACATCATCAGACACTGACATCACCAGACACTGACATCTTCAGTCACTGACATCACCTGACACTGACATCATCAGATACTGACATCACCAGACACTGACATCATCAGACACTGACATTGTCAGTCTCTGACATCACCTGACACTGACATCATCAGACACTGACGTCGGTAGACAATGACATCATCAGATACTGACATCATCAGACACTGACATATTCAGACATTGACAACTCTAGACAATGACATCATCAGACACCGACATCACTAGACACTGATATCATCAGACACTGTCATCCCCAGACACTGACATCACCAGACACTGACATAACCAGACACTTACATCGTCAGTCACTGACATCATCAGACACTGACGTCAGGAGACAATGACATCATCAGAGACTGACATCACTAGACACTGACATCATCAGACACTGACACACATGACACTGACATCATTCGATACTGACAACACTTAACACTGACATCATCAGTCACTGACAAAATCAAACACTGACATCACCAGACATTGACATCATCAGACACTGACATCAGCAGATACTGACATCACCCGAGAATGACATGATCAGACAGACATCACCAGAAACTGACATCACTAGACACTGACATCATCAGACAGTGACATCATCAGATACTGACATCATCAGGCACTGACATCACTAGGCACTCTCATCACCAGGCACTGACATCATCAGACACTGACATTACCAGACACTGACATCTTCAGTCACTGACATCACCTGACACTTACATCATCAGATACTGACATCACCAGACACTGACATCATCAGTCTCTGACATCATCTGACCCTGACATCATCAGACACTGACGTCAGGAGACAATGACATCATCAGACACTGACGTCATCAGACACTGACATCATCAGACATTGAAAACTCTAGACAATTACATCATCAGACACCGACATCACTAGACACTGACATCATCAGACACTGTCATCCCCAGACACTGACATCACCAGACACTGACATCACCAGACACTGACATCGTCAGTCACTGACATCATCAGGCACTGACGTCAGGAGACACAGACATCATCAGATACTGACATCATCAGACACTGACATCATCAGACATTGAAAACTCTAGACAATGACATCATCAGACACTGACATCACTAGACACTGACATCATCAGACACTGACATCACCAGACAGTGACATCATCAGACACTGACATCATCAGACACTTACATCACCTAACAGTGACATCATCAGACACTGACATCACTAGTCACTGACATCACCAGACACTGACACCATCAGAAACAGACATCACTAGACACTGACATCATCAGACACTGACACACATGACACTGACATCATTAGATACTGACAACACATAACACTGACATCATCAGTCACAGACATCACCAGACACTGACATCTTCAGTCACTGACATCACCTGAAACTTACATCATTAGATACTGACATCACCAGACACTGACATCATCAGATACTGACATCACCAAACACTGACATCATCAGACACTGACATCACCAGACACTGACATCATCAGACACTGACATCACCAGACAGTGACATCACCAGACACTGACATCATCAGACATTGACATCACCAGACAGTGACATCATCAGATACAGACATCATCAGACACTGACATCATCAGACATTGAAAACTCTAGACACTGACATCATCAGACACTGACATCACTATACACTGACATCATCAGACACTGACATCACCAGACAGTGACATCATCAGACACTGACATCTTCAGAGATTTACATCCCCTAACAGTGACATCATCAGACACTGACATCACTAGTCACTGACATCACCAGACACTGACACCATCAGACACTGACATCATCAGATACTGACATCAGCAGACACTGACATCATTAGATACTGACATCATCAGACACTGACATCGCTAGACACTGACATCACCAGACACTGACATCATCAGACACTGACAGCATCAGAAACAGGTATCACTAGACACTGACATCATCAGACACTGACACACATGACACTGACATCATTCGATACTGACAACACATAACACTGACATCATCAAACACTGACATCACCAGACATTGACATTATCAGACACTGACATCAGCAGATACTGATATCACCCAAGAATGACATGATCAGACAGACATCATCAGATACTGACATCAGCAGACACTGACATCATCAGACATTGAAAACTCTAGACAATGACATCATCAGACACCGACATCACTAAACACTGACATCATCAGACACTGACACCATCAGAAACAGACATCACTAGACACTGACATCATCAGACACTGACACACATGACAATGACATCATTAGATGCTGACAACACATAACACTGACATCATCAGTCACTGACATCATCAAAGAGTGACACACATGACATTGACGTCATTAGATACTGACAACACATAACACTGACATCATCAGTCACTGACATCATCAAACACTGACATCATCAGAAACTGACATCACCAGACACTGACATCAGCAGATACTGACATCACCCGAGAATGACATGATCAGACAGACATCACCAGAAACTGACATCACTAGACACTGACATCATCAGACAGTGACATCATCAGACACTGACATCACCAGACATTGACATCATCAGACACTGACATCAGCAGGTACTGACATCACAAGAGAGTGACATGATCAGACACTGACATTACTAGATATTGACATCATCAGGCACTGTCATCACTAGGCACTGGCATCACCAGACACTGACATCACCAGCTACTGACATCATCAGACACTGACATCACCAGTCACTGACATCACCAGACACTGACATCACCAGACACTGACATCACCAGTCACTGACATAACCAGACACTGACATCACCAGACACTGACATAATCAGACACTGTCATCACCAGACACTGACATCGTCAGTCACTGACATCATCAGGCACTGACGTCAGGAGACACAGACATCATCAGATACTGACATCATCAGACACTGACATCATCAGACATTGAAAACTCTAGACAATGTCATCATCAGACACTGACATCACTAGACACTGACATCATCAGACACTGACATCACCAGACAGTGACATCATCAGACACTGACATCATCAGACACTTACATCACCTAACAGTGACATCATCAGACACTGACATCACTAGTCACTGACATCATCAGACACTAACACCATCAGACACTGACATCATCAGATACTGACATCAGCAGACACTGACATCATTAGATACTGACATCATCAGACACTGACATCACCAGACACTGACATCACTACTCACTGACATCACCCAAGAGTGACATCATCAGACACTGACATCATCAGTCACAGACATCACCAAACACTGACACCATCAGACTCTGACATCACTAGACACAGTCATCATCAGACGCTGTCATCACCAGACACTGACATCACCAAACACTGACATCTTCAGACACTGATACACCAGACACTGACATCACCAGACATTGACATCATCAGACACTGACATCACCAGATACTGACATCATCAGGCACTGACATCACTAGGCACTCTCATCACCAGACACTGACATCACCAGGCACTGACATCTTCAGTCACTGACATCACCTGACACTGACATCATCAGATACTGACATCAGCAGACACTGACATCAATAGATACTGACACCATCAGACACTGACATCGCTAGACACTGAAATCACCAGACACTGACACACATGACACTGACATCATTAAATACTGACAACACATAACACTGACATCATCAGTCACTGACAAAATCAAACACTGACATCACCAGACATTGACATCATCAGACACTGACATCAGCAGATACTGACATCACCCGAGAATGACATGATCAGACAGACATCACCAGAAACTGACATCACTAGACACTGACATCATCAGACAGTGATATCATCAGATACTGACATCATCAGGCACTGACATCACTAGGCACTCTCATCACCAGACACTGACATCACCAGGCACTGACATCATCAGACACTGACATCACCAGACACTGACATCTTCAGTCACTGACATCACCTGACACTGACATCATCAGATACTGACATCACCAGACACTGACATCATCAGACACTGACATTGTCAGTCTCTGACATCACCTGACACTGACATCATCAGACACTGACGTCGGTAGACAATGACATCATCAGATACTGACATCATCAGACACTGACATATTCAGACATTGACAACTCTAGACAATGACATAATCAGACACCGACATCACTAGACACTGATATCATCAGACACTGTCATCCCCAGACACTGACATCACCAGACACTGACATAACCAGACACTTACATCGTCAGTCACTGACATCATCAGACACTGACGTCAGGAGACAATGACATCATCAGAGACTGACATCACTAGACACTGACATCATCAGACACTGACACACATGACACTGACATCATTCGATACTGACAACACTTAACACTGACATCATCAGTCACTGACAAAATCAAACACTGACATCACCAGACATTGACATCATCAGACACTGACATCAACAGATACTGACATCACCCGAGAATGACATGATCAGACAGACATCACCAGAAACTGACATCACTAGACACTGACATCATCAGACAGTGACATCATCAGATACTGACATCATCAGGCACTGACATCACTAGGCACTCTCATCACCAGACACTGACATCACCAGGCACTGACATCATCAGACACTGACATTACCAGACACTGACATCTTCAGTCACTGACATCACCTGACACTTACATCATCAGATACTGACATCACCAGACACTGACATCATCAGTCTCTGACATCATCTGACCCTGACATCATCAGACACTGACGTCAGGAGACAATGACATCATCAGACACTGACGTCATCAGACACTGACATCATCAGACATTGAAAACTCTAGACAATTACATCATCAGACACCGACATCACTAGACACTGACATCATCAGACACTGTCATCCCCAGACACTGACATCACCAGACACTGACATCACCAGACACTGACATCGTCAGTCACTGACATCATCAGGCACTGACGTCAGGAGACACAGACATCATCAGATACTGACATCATCAGACACTGACATCAACAGACATTGAAAACTCTAGACAATGACATCATCAGACACTGACATCACTAGACACTGACATCATCAGACACTGACATCACCAGACAGTGACATCATCAGACACTGACATCATCAGACAGTGACATCATCAGACACTGACATCACCAGACATTGACATCATCAGACACTGACATCAGCAGGTACTGACATCACAAGAGAGTGACATGATCAGACACTGACATTACTAGATATTGACATCATCAGGCACTGTCATCACTAGGCACTGGCATCACCAGACACTGACATCACCAGCTACTGACATCATCAGACACTGACATCATCAGATACTGACATCAGCAGACACTGACATCATTAGATACTGACATCATCAGACACTGACATCACCAGACACTGACATCACTACTCACTGACATCACCCAAGAGTGACATCATCAGACACTGACATCATCAGTCACAGACATCACCAAACACTGACACCATCAGACTCTGACATCACTAGACACAGTCATCATCAGACGCTGTCATCACCAGACACTGACATCACCAAACACTGACATCTTCAGACACTGATACACCAGACACTGACATCACCAGACATTGACATCATCAGACACTGACATCACCAGATACTGACATCATCAGGCACTGACATCACTAGGCACTCTCATCACCAGACACTGACATCACCAGGCACTGACATCTTCAGTCACTGACATCACCTGACACTGACATCATCAGATACTGACATCAGCAGACACTGACATCAATAGATACTGACACCATCAGACACTGACATCGCTAGACACTGAAATCACCAGACACTGACACACATGACACTGACATCATTAAATACTGACAACACATAACACTGACATCATCAGTCACTGACAAAATCAAACACTGACATCACCAGACATTGACATCATCAGACACTGACATCAGCAGATACTGACATCACCCGAGAATGACATGATCAGACAGACATCACCAGAAACTGACATCACTAGACACTGACATCATCAGACAGTGATATCATCAGATACTGACATCATCAGGCACTGACATCACTAGGCACTCTCATCACCAGACACTGACATCACCAGGCACTGACATCATCAGACACTGACATCACCAGACACTGACATCTTCAGTCACTGACATCACCTGACACTGACATCATCAGATACTGACATCACCAGACACTGACATCATCAGACACTGACATTGTCAGTCTCTGACATCACCTGACACTGACATCATCAGACACTGACGTCGGTAGACAATGACATCATCAGATACTGACATCATCAGACACTGACATATTCAGACATTGACAACTCTAGACAATGACATAATCAGACACCGACATCACTAGACACTGATATCATCAGACACTGTCATCCCCAGACACTGACATCACCAGACACTGACATAACCAGACACTTACATCGTCAGTCACTGACATCATCAGACACTGACGTCAGGAGACAATGACATCATCAGAGACTGACATCACTAGACACTGACATCATCAGACACTGACACACATGACACTGACATCATTCGATACTGACAACACTTAACACTGACATCATCAGTCACTGACAAAATCAAACACTGACATCACCAGACATTGACATCATCAGACACTGACATCAACAGATACTGACATCACCCGAGAATGACATGATCAGACAGACATCACCAGAAACTGACATCACTAGACACTGACATCATCAGACAGTGACATCATCAGATACTGACATCATCAGGCACTGACATCACTAGGCACTCTCATCACCAGACACTGACATCACCAGGCACTGACATCATCAGACACTGACATTACCAGACACTGACATCTTCAGTCACTGACATCACCTGACACTTACATCATCAGATACTGACATCACCAGACACTGACATCATCAGTCTCTGACATCATCTGACCCTGACATCATCAGACACTGACGTCAGGAGACAATGACATCATCAGACACTGACGTCATCAGACACTGACATCATCAGACATTGAAAACTCTAGACAATTACATCATCAGACACCGACATCACTAGACACTGACATCATCAGACACTGTCATCCCCAGACACTGACATCACCAGACACTGACATCACCAGACACTGACATCGTCAGTCACTGACATCATCAGGCACTGACGTCAGGAGACACAGACATCATCAGATACTGACATCATCAGACACTGACATCAACAGACATTGAAAACTCTAGACAATGACATCATCAGACACTGACATCACTAGACACTGACATCATCAGACACTGACATCACCAGACAGTGACATCATCAGACACTGACATCATCAGACAGTGACATCATCAGACACTGACATCACCAGACATTGACATCATCAGACACTGACATCAGCAGGTACTGACATCACAAGAGAGTGACATGATCAGACACTGACATTACTAGATATTGACATCATCAGGCACTGTCATCACTAGGCACTGGCATCACCAGACACTGACATCACCAGCTACTGACATCATCAGACACTGACATCACCAGTCACTGACATCACCAGACACTGACATCACCAGACACTGACATCACCAGTCACTGACAAAACCAGACACTGACATCACCAGACACTGACATAATCAGACACTGTCATCACCAGACACTGACATCGTCAGTCACTGACATCATCAGGCACTGACATCAGGAGACACAGACATCATCAGATACTGACATCATCAGACACTGACATCATCAGACATTGAAAACTCTAGACAATGTCATCATCAGACACTGACATCACTAGACAGTGACATCATCAGACACTGACATCACCAGACAGTGACATCATCAGACACTGACATCATCAGACACTTACATCACCTAACAGTGACATCATCAGACACTGACATCACTAGTCACTGACATCATCAGACACTGACACCATCAGACACTGACATCATCAGATACTGACATCAGCAGACACTGACATCATTAGATACTGACATCATCAGACACTGACATCGCTAGACACTGACATCACCAGACACTGACATCGCTACTCACTGACATCACCCAAGAGTGACATCATCAGACACTGACATCATCAGTCACAGACATCACCAAACACTGACACCATCAGACTCTGACATCACTAGACACAGTCATCATCAGACGCTGTCATCACCAGACACTGACATCACCAAACACTGACATCTTCAGACACTGATACACCAGACACTGACATCACCAGACATTGACATCATCAGACACTGACATCACCAGATACTGACATCATCAGGCACTGACATCACTAGGCACTCTCATCACCAGACACTGACATCACCAGGCACTGACATCTTCAGTCACTGACATCACCTGACACTGACATCATCAGATACTGACATCAGCAGACACTGACATCAATAGATACTGACACCATCAGACACTGACATCGCTAGACACTGAAATCACCAGACACTGACACACATGACACTGACATCATTAGATACTGACAACACATAACACTAACATCATCAGTCACTGACAAAATCAAACACTGACATCACCAGACATTGACATCATCAGACACTGACATCAGCAGATACTGACATCACCCGAGAATGACATGATCAGACAGACATCACCAGAAACTGACATCACTAGACACTGACATCATCAGACAGTGATATCATCAGATACTGACATCATCAGGCACTGACATCACTAGGCACTCTCATCACCAGACACTGACATCACCAGGCACTGACATCATCAGACACTGACATCACCAGACACTGACATCTTCAGTCACTGACATCACCTGACACTGACATCATCAGATACTGACATCACCAGACACTGACATCATCAGACACTGACATTGTCAGTCTCTGACATCACCTGACACTGACATCATCAGACACTGACGTCGGTAGACAATGACATCATCAGATACTGACATCATCAGACACTGACATATTCAGACATTGACAACTCTAGACAATGACATCATCAGACACCGACATCACTAGACACTGATATCATCAGACACTGTCATCCCCAGACACTGACATCACCAGACACTGACATAACCAGACACTTACATCGTCAGTCACTGACATCATCAGACACTGACGTCAGGAGACAATGACATCATCAGAGACTGACATCACTAGACACTGACATCATCAGACACTGACACACATGACACTGACATCATTCGATACTGACAACACTTAACACTGACATCATCAGTCACTGACAAAATCAAACACTGACATCACCAGACATTGACATCATCAGACACTGACATCAGCAGATACTGACATCACCCGAGAATGACATGATCAGACAGACATCACCAGAAACTGACATCACTAGACACTGACATCATCAGACAGTGACATCATCAGATACTGACATCATCAGGCACTGACATCACTAGGCACTCTCATCACCAGGCACTGACATCATCAGACACTGACATTACCAGACACTGACATCTTCAGTCACTGACATCACCTGACACTTACATCATCAGATACTGACATCACCAGACACTGACATCATCAGTCTCTGACATCATCTGACCCTGACATCATCAGACACTGACGTCAGGAGACAATGACATCATCAGACACTGACGTCATCAGACACTGACATCATCAGACATTGAAAACTCTAGACAATTACATCATCAGACACCGACATCACTAGACACTGACATCATCAGACACTGTCATCCCCAGACACTGACATCACCAGACACTGACATCACCAGACACTGACATCGTCAGTCACTGACATCATCAGGCACTGACGTCAGGAGACACAGACATCATCAGATACTGACATCATCAGACACTGACATCATCAGACATTGAAAACTCTAGACAATGACATCATCAGACACTGACATCACTAGACACTGACATCATCAGACACTGACATCACCAGACAGTGACATCATCAGACACTTACATCATCAGACACTTACATCACCTAACAGTGACATCATCAGACACTGACATCACTAGTCACTGACATCACCAGACACTGACACCATCAGAAACAGACATCACTAGACACTGACATCATCAGACACTGACACACATGACACTGACATCATTAGATACTGACAACACATAACACTGACATCATCAGTCACAGACATCACCAGACACTGACATCTTCAGTCACTGACATCACCTGAAACTTACATCATTAGATACTGACATCACCAGACACTGACATCATCAGATACTGACATCACCAAACACTGACATCATCAGACACTGACATCACCAGACACTGACATCATCAGACACTGACATCACCAGACAGTGACATCACCAGACACTGACATCATCAGACATTGACATCACCAGACAGTGACATCATCAGATACAGACATCATCAGACACTGACATCATCAGACATTGAAAACTCTAGACACTGACATCATCAGACACTGACATCACTATACACTGACATCATCAGACACTGACATCACCAGACAGTGACATCATCAGACACTGACATCTTCAGAGATTTACATCCCCTAACAGTGACATCATCAGACACTGACATCACTAGTCACTGACATCACCAGACACTGACACCATCAGACACTGACATCATCAGATACTGACATCAGCAGACACTGACATCATTAAATACTGACATCATCAGACACTGACATCGCTAGACACTGACATCACCAGACACTGACATCATCAGACACTGACAGCATCAGAAACAGGTATCACTAGACACTGACATCATCAGACACTGACACACATGACACTGACATCATTCGATACTGACAACACATAACACTGACATCATCAAACACTGACATCACCAGACATTGACATTATCAGACACTGACATCAGCAGATACTGATATCACCCAAGAATGACATGATCAGACAGACATCATCAGATACTGACATCAGCAGACACTGACATCATCAGACATTGAAAACTCTAGACAATGACATCATCAGACACCGACATCACTAAACACTGACATCATCAGACACTGACACCATCAGAAACAGACATCACTAGACACTGACATCATCAGACACTGACACACATGACAATGACATCATTAGATGCTGACAACACATAACACTGACATCATCAGTCATGACATCATCAAAGAGTGACACACATGACATTGACGTCATTAGATACTGACAACACATAACACTGACATCATCAGTCACTGACATCATCAAACACTGACATCATCAGAAACTGACATCACCAGACACTGACATCAGCAGATACTGACATCACCCGAGAATGACATGATCAGACAGACATCACCAGAAACTGACATCACTAGACACTGACATCATCAGACAGTGACATCATCAGACACTGACATCACCAGACATTGACATCATCAGACACTGACATCAGCAGGTACTGACATCACAAGAGAGTGACATGATCAGACACTGACATTACTAGATATTGACATCATCAGGCACTGTCATCACTAGGCACTGGCATCACCAGACACTGACATCACCAGCTACTGACATCATCAGACACTGACATCACCAGTCACTGACATCACCAGACACTGACATCACCAGACACTGACATCACCAGTCACTGACATAACCAGACACTGACATCACCAGACACTGACATAATCAGACACTGTCATCACCAGACACTGACATCGTCAGTCACTGACATCATCAGGCACTGACGTCAGGAGACACAGACATCATCAGATACTGACATCATCAGACACTGACATCATCAGACATTGAAAACTCTAGACAATGTCATCATCAGACACTGACATCACTAGACACTGACATCATCAGACACTGACATCACCAGACAGTGACATCATCAGACACTGACATCATCAGACACTTACATCACCTAACAGTGACATCATCAGACACTGACATCACTAGTCACTGACATCATCAGACACTGACACCATCAGACACTGACATCATCAGATACTGACATCAGCAGACACTGACATCATTAGATACTGACATCATCAGACACTGACATCACCAGACACTGACATCACTACTCACTGACATCACCCAAGAGTGACATCATCAGACACTGACATCATCAGTCACAGACATCACCAAACACTGACACCATCAGACTCTGACATCACTAGACACAGTCATCATCAGACGCTGTCATCACCAGACACTGACATCACCAAACACTGACATCTTCAGACACTGATACACCAGACACTGACATCACCAGACATTGACATCATCAGACACTGACATCACCAGATACTGACATCATCAGGCACTGACATCACTAGGCACTCTCATCACCAGACACTGACATCACCAGGCACTGACATCTTCAGTCACTGACATCACCTGACACTGACATCATCAGATACTGACATCAGCAGACACTGACATCAATAGATACTGACACCATCAGACACTGACATCGCTAGACACTGAAATCACCAGACACTGACACACATGACACTGACATCATTAAATACTGACAACACATAACACTGACATCATCAGTCACTGACAAAATCAAACACTGACATCACCAGACATTGACATCATCAGACACTGACATCAGCAGATACTGACATCACCCGAGAATGACATGATCAGACAGACATCACCAGAAACTGACATCACTAGACACTGACATCATCAGACAGTGATATCATCAGATACTGACATCATCAGGCACTGACATCACTAGGCACTCTCATCACCAGACACTGACATCACCAGGCACTGACATCATCAGACACTGACATCACCAGACACTGACATCTTCAGTCACTGACATCACCTGACACTGACATCATCAGATACTGACATCACCAGACACTGACATCATCAGACACTGACATTGTCAGTCTCTGACATCACCTGACACTGACATCATCAGACACTGACGTCGGTAGACAATGACATCATCAGATACTGACATCATCAGACACTGACATATTCAGACATTGACAACTCTAGACAATGACATAATCAGACACCGACATCACTAGACACTGATATCATCAGACACTGTCATCCCCAGACACTGACATCACCAGACACTGACATAACCAGACACTTACATCGTCAGTCACTGACATCATCAGACACTGACGTCAGGAGACAATGACATCATCAGAGACTGACATCACTAGACACTGACATCATCAGACACTGACACACATGACACTGACATCATTCGATACTGACAACACTTAACACTGACATCATCAGTCACTGACAAAATCAAACACTGACATCACCAGACATTGACATCATCAGACACTGACATCAGCAGATACTGACATCACCCGAGAATGACATGATCAGACAGACATCACCAGAAACTGACATCACTAGACACTGACATCATCAGACAGTGACATCATCAGATACTGACATCATCAGGCACTGACATCACTAGGCACTCTCATCACCAGACACTGACATCACCAGGCACTGACATCATCAGACACTGACATTACCAGACACTGACATCTTCAGTCACTGACATCACCTGACACTTACATCATCAGATACTGACATCACCAGACACTGACATCATCAGTCTCTGACATCATCTGACCCTGACATCATCAGACACTGACGTCAGGAGACAATGACATCATCAGACACTGACGTCATCAGACACTGACATCATCAGACATTGAAAACTCTAGACAATTACATCATCAGACACCGACATCACTAGACACTGACATCATCAGACACTGTCATCCCCAGACACTGACATCACCAGACACTGACATCACCAGACACTGACATCGTCAGTCACTGACATCATCAGGCACTGACGTCAGGAGACACAGACATCATCAGATACTGACATCATCAGACACTGACATCAACAGACATTGAAAACTCTAGACAATGACATCATCAGACACTGACATCACTAGACACTGACATCATCAGACACTGACATCACCAGACAGTGACATCATCAGACACTGACATCATCAGACAGTGACATCATCAGACACTGACATCACCAGACATTGACATCATCAGACACTGACATCAGCAGGTACTGACATCACAAGAGAGTGACATGATCAGACACTGACATTACTAGATATTGACATCATCAGGCACTGTCATCACTAGGCACTGGCATCACCAGACACTGACATCACCAGCTACTGACATCATCAGACACTGACATCACCAGTCACTGACATCACCAGACACTGACATCACCAGACACTGACATCACCAGTCACTGACAAAACCAGACACTGACATCACCAGACACTGACATAATCAGACACTGTCATCACCAGACACTGACATCGTCAGTCACTGACATCATCAGGCACTGACATCAGGAGACACAGACATCATCAGATACTGACATCATCAGACACTGACATCATCAGACATTGAAAACTCTAGACAATGTCATCATCAGACACTGACATCACTAGACAGTGACATCATCAGACACTGACATCACCAGACAGTGACATCATCAGACACTGACATCATCAGACACTTACATCACCTAACAGTGACATCATCAGACACTGACATCACTAGTCACTGACATCATCAGACACTGACACCATCAGACACTGACATCATCAGATACTGACATCAGCAGACACTGACATCATTAGATACTGACATCATCAGACACTGACATCGCTAGACACTGACATCACCAGACACTGACATCGCTACTCACTGACATCACCCAAGAGTGACATCATCAGACACTGACATCATCAGTCACAGACATCACCAAACACTGACACCATCAGACTCTGACATCACTAGACACAGTCATCATCAGACGCTGTCATCACCAGACACTGACATCACCAAACACTGACATCTTCAGACACTGATACACCAGACACTGACATCACCAGACATTGACATCATCAGACACTGACATCACCAGATACTGACATCATCAGGCACTGACATCACTAGGCACTCTCATCACCAGACACTGACATCACCAGGCACTGACATCTTCAGTCACTGACATCACCTGACACTGACATCATCAGATACTGACATCAGCAGACACTGACATCAATAGATACTGACACCATCAGACACTGACATCGCTAGACACTGAAATCACCAGACACTGACACACATGACACTGACATCATTAGATACTGACAACACATAACACTAACATCATCAGTCACTGACAAAATCAAACACTGACATCACCAGACATTGACATCATCAGACACTGACATCAGCAGATACTGACATCACCCGAGAATGACATGATCAGACAGACATCACCAGAAACTGACATCACTAGACACTGACATCATCAGACAGTGATATCATCAGATACTGACATCATCAGGCACTGACATCACTAGGCACTCTCATCACCAGACACTGACATCACCAGGCACTGACATCATCAGACACTGACATCACCAGACACTGACATCTTCAGTCACTGACATCACCTGACACTGACATCATCAGATACTGACATCACCAGACACTGACATCATCAGACACTGACATTGTCAGTCTCTGACATCACCTGACACTGACATCATCAGACACTGACGTCGGTAGACAATGACATCATCAGATACTGACATCATCAGACACTGACATATTCAGACATTGACAACTCTAGACAATGACATCATCAGACACCGACATCACTAGACACTGATATCATCAGACACTGTCATCCCCAGACACTGACATCACCAGACACTGACATAACCAGACACTTACATCGTCAGTCACTGACATCATCAGACACTGACGTCAGGAGACAATGACATCATCAGAGACTGACATCACTAGACACTGACATCATCAGACACTGACACACATGACACTGACATCATTCGATACTGACAACACTTAACACTGACATCATCAGTCACTGACAAAATCAAACACTGACATCACCAGACATTGACATCATCAGACACTGACATCAGCAGATACTGACATCACCCGAGAATGACATGATCAGACAGACATCACCAGAAACTGACATCACTAGACACTGACATCATCAGACAGTGACATCATCAGATACTGACATCATCAGGCACTGACATCACTAGGCACTCTCATCACCAGGCACTGACATCATCAGACACTGACATTACCAGACACTGACATCTTCAGTCACTGACATCACCTGACACTTACATCATCAGATACTGACATCACCAGACACTGACATCATCAGTCTCTGACATCATCTGACCCTGACATCATCAGACACTGACGTCAGGAGACAATGACATCATCAGACACTGACGTCATCAGACACTGACATCATCAGACATTGAAAACTCTAGACAATTACATCATCAGACACCGACATCACTAGACACTGACATCATCAGACACTGTCATCCCCAGACACTGACATCACCAGACACTGACATCACCAGACACTGACATCGTCAGTCACTGACATCATCAGGCACTGACGTCAGGAGACACAGACATCATCAGATACTGACATCATCAGACACTGACATCATCAGACATTGAAAACTCTAGACATCATCAGACACTGACATCACTAGACACTGACATCATCAGACACTGACATCACCAGACAGTGACATCATCAGACACTGACATCATCAGACACTTACATCACCTAACAGTGACATCATCAGACACTGACATCACTAGTCACTGACATCACCAGACACTGACACCATCAGAAACAGACATCACTAGACACTGACATCATCAGACACTGACACACATGACACTGACATCATTAGATACTGACAACACATAACACTGACATCATCAGTCACAGACATCACCAGACACTGACATCTTCAGTCACTGACATCACCTGAAACTTACATCATTAGATACTGACATCACCAGACACTGACATCATCAGATACTGACATCACCAAACACTGACATCATCAGACACTGACATCACCAGACACTGACATCATCAGACACTGACATCACCAGACAGTGACATCACCAGACACTGACATCATCAGACATTGACATCACCAGACAGTGACATCATCAGATACAGACATCATCAGACACTGACATCATCAGACATTGAAAACTCTAGACACTGACATCATCAGACACTGACATCACTATACACTGACATCATCAGACACTGACATCACCAGACAGTGACATCATCAGACACTGACATCTTCAGAGATTTACATCCCCTAACAGTGACATCATCAGACACTGACATCACTAGTCACTGACATCACCAGACACTGACACCATCAGACACTGACATCATCAGATACTGACATCAGCAGACACTGACATCATTAGATACTGACATCATCAGACACTGACATCGCTAGACACTGACATCACCAGACACTGACATCATCAGACACTGACAGCATCAGAAACAGGTATCACTAGACACTGACATCATCAGACACTGACACACATGACACTGACATCATTCGATACTGACAACACATAACACTGACATCATCAAACACTGACATCACCAGACATTGACATTATCAGACACTGACATCAGCAGATACTGATATCACCCAAGAATGACATGATCAGACAGACATCATCAGATACTGACATCAGCAGACACTGACATCATCAGACATTGAAAACTCTAGACAATGACATCATCAGACACCGACATCACTAAACACTGACATCATCAGACACTGACACCATCAGAAACAGACATCACTAGACACTGACATCATCAGACACTGACACACATGACAATGACATCATTAGATGCTGACAACACATAACACTGACATCATCAGTCACTGACATCATCAAAGAGTGACACACATGACATTGACGTCATTAGATACTGACAACACATAACACTGACATCATCAGTCACTGACATCATCAAACACTGACATCATCAGAAACTGACATCACCAGACACTGACATCAGCAGATACTGACATCACCCGAGAATGACATGATCAGACAGACATCACCAGAAACTGACATCACTAGACACTGACATCATCAGACAGTGACATCATCAGACACTGACATCACCAGACATTGACATCATCAGACACTGACATCAGCAGGTACTGACATCACAAGAGAGTGACATGATCAGACACTGACATTACTAGATATTGACATCATCAGGCACTGTCATCACTAGGCACTGGCATCACCAGACACTGACATCACCAGCTACTGACATCATCAGACACTGACATCACCAGTCACTGACATCACCAGACACTGACATCACCAGACACTGACATCACCAGTCACTGACATAACCAGACACTGACATCACCAGACACTGACATAATCAGACACTGTCATCACCAGACACTGACATCGTCAGTCACTGACATCATCAGGCACTGACGTCAGGAGACACAGACATCATCAGATACTGACATCATCAGACACTGACATCATCAGACATTGAAAACTCTAGACAATGTCATCATCAGACACTGACATCACTAGACACTGACATCATCAGACACTGACATCACCAGACAGTGACATCATCAGACACTGACATCATCAGACACTTACATCACCTAACAGTGACATCATCAGACACTGACATCACTAGTCACTGACATCATCAGACACTGACACCATCAGACACTGACATCATCAGATACTGACATCAGCAGACACTGACATCATTAGATACTGACATCATCAGACACTGACATCACCAGACACTGACATCACTACTCACTGACATCACCCAAGAGTGACATCATCAGACACTGACATCATCAGTCACAGACATCACCAAACACTGACACCATCAGACTCTGACATCACTAGACACAGTCATCATCAGACGCTGTCATCACCAGACACTGACATCACCAAACACTGACATCTTCAGACACTGATACACCAGACACTGACATCACCAGACATTGACATCATCAGACACTGACATCACCAGATACTGACATCATCAGGCACTGACATCACTAGGCACTCTCATCACCAGACACTGACATCACCAGGCACTGACATCTTCAGTCACTGACATCACCTGACACTGACATCATCAGATACTGACATCAGCAGACACTGACATCAATAGATACTGACACCATCAGACACTGACATCGCTAGACACTGAAATCACCAGACACTGACACACATGACACTGACATCATTAAATACTGACAACACATAACACTGACATCATCAGTCACTGACAAAATCAAACACTGACATCACCAGACATTGACATCATCAGACACTGACATCAGCAGATACTGACATCACCCGAGAATGACATGATCAGACAGACATCACCAGAAACTGACATCACTAGACACTGACATCATCAGACAGTGATATCATCAGATACTGACATCATCAGGCACTGACATCACTAGGCACTCTCATCACCAGACACTGACATCACCAGGCACTGACATCATCAGACACTGACATCACCAGACACTGACATCTTCAGTCACTGACATCACCTGACACTGACATCATCAGATACTGACATCACCAGACACTGACATCATCAGACACTGACATTGTCAGTCTCTGACATCACCTGACACTGACATCATCAGACACTGACGTCGGTAGACAATGACATCATCAGATACTGACATCACCAGACACTGACATCATCAGTCTCTGACATCATCTGACCCTGACATCATCAGACACTGACGTCAGGAGACAATGACATCATCAGACACTGACGTCATCAGACACTGACATCATCAGACATTGAAAACTCTAGACAATTACATCATCAGACACCGACATCACTAGACACTGACATCATCAGACACTGTCATCCCCAGACACTGACATCACCAGACACTGACATCACCAGACACTGACATCGTCAGTCACTGACATCATCAGGCACTGACGTCAGGAGACACAGACATCATCAGATACTGACATCATCAGACACTGACATCATCAGACATTGAAAACTCTAGACAATGACATCATCAGACACTGACATCACTAGACACTGACATCATCAGACACTGACATCACCAGACAGTGACATCATCAGACACTGACATCATCAGACACTTACATCACCTAACAGTGACATCATCAGACACTGACATCACTAGTCACTGACATCACCAGACACTGACACCATCAGAAACAGACATCACTAGACACTGACATCATCAGACACTGACACACATGACACTGACATCATTAGATACTGACAACACATAACACTGACATCATCAGTCACAGACATCACCAGACACTGACATCTTCAGTCACTGACATCACCTGAAACTTACATCATTAGATACTGATATCACCAGACACTGACATCATCAGATACTGACATCACCAAACACTGACATCATCAGACACTGACATCACCAGACACTGACATCATCAGACACTGACATCACCAGACAGTGACATCACCAGACACTGACATCATCAGACATTGACATCACCAGACAGTGACATCATCAGATACAGACATCATCAGACACTGACATCATCAGACATTGAAAACTCTAGACACTGACATCATCAGACACTGACATCACTATACACTGACATCATCAGACACTGACATCACCAGACAGTGACATCATCAGACACTGACATCTTCAGAGATTTACATCCCCTAACAGTGACATCATCAGACACTGACATCACTAGTCACTGACATCACCAGACACTGACACCATCAGACACTGACATCATCAGATACTGACATCAGCAGACACTGACATCATTAGATACTGACATCATCAGACACTGACATCGCTAGACACTGACATCACCAGACACTGACATCATCAGACACTGACAGCATCAGAAACAGGTATCACTAGACACTGACATCATCAGACACTGACACACATGACACTGACATCATTCGATACTGACAACACATAACACTGACATCATCAAACACTGACATCACCAGACATTGACATTATCAGACACTGACATCAGCAGATACTGATATCACCCAAGAATGACATGATCAGACAGACATCATCAGATACTGACATCAGCAGACACTGACATCATCAGACATTGAAAACTCTAGACAATGACATCATCAGACACCGACATCACTAAACACTGACATCATCAGACACTGACACCATCAGATACAGACATCACTAGACACTGACATCATCAGACACTGACACACATGACAATGACATCATTAGATGCTGACAACACATAACACTGACATCATCAGTCACTGACATCATCAAAGAGTGACACACATGACATTGACGTCATTAGATACTGACAACACATAACACTGACATCATCAGTCACTGACATCATCAAACACTGACATCATCAGAAACTGACATCACCAGACACTGACATCAGCAGATACTGACATCACCCGAGAATGACATGATCAGACAGACATCACCAGAAACTGACATCACTAGACACTGACATCATCAGACAGTGACATCATCAGACACTGACATCACCAGACATTGACATCATCAGACACTGACATCAGCAGGTACTGACATCACAAGAGAGTGACATGATCAGACACTGACATTACTAGATATTGACATCATCAGGCACTGTCATCACTAGGCACTGGCATCACCAGACACTGACATCACCAGCTACTGACATCATCAGACACTGACATCACCAGTCACTGACATCACCAGACACTGACATCACCAGACACTGACATCACCAGTCACTGACATAACCAGACACTGACATCACCAGACACTGACATAATCAGACACTGTCATCACCAGACACTGACATCGTCAGTCACTGACATCATCAGGCACTGACGTCAGGAGACACAGACATCATCAGATACTGACATCATCAGACACTGACATCATCAGACATTGAAAACTCTAGACAATGTCATCATCAGACACTGACATCACTAGACACTGACATCATCAGACACTGACATCACCAGACAGTGACATCATCAGACACTGACATCATCAGACACTTACATCACCTAACAGTGACATCATCAGACACTGACATCACTAGTCACTGACATCATCAGACACTGACACCATCAGACACTGACATCATCAGATACTGACATCAGCAGACACTGACATCATTAGATACTGACATCATCAGACACTGACATCACCAGACACTGACATCACTACTCACTGACATCACCCAAGAGTGACATCATCAGACACTGACATCATCAGTCACAGACATCACCAAACACTGACACCATCAGACTCTGACATCACTAGACACAGTCATCATCAGACGCTGTCATCACCAGACACTGACATCACCAAACACTGACATCTTCAGACACTGATACACCAGACACTGACATCACCAGACATTGACATCATCAGACACTGACATCACCAGATACTGACATCATCAGGCACTGACATCACTAGGCACTCTCATCACCAGACACTGACATCACCAGGCACTGACATCTTCAGTCACTGACATCACCTGACACTGACATCATCAGATACTGACATCAGCAGACACTGACATCAATAGATACTGACACCATCAGACACTGACATCGCTAGACACTGAAATCACCAGACACTGACACACATGACACTGACATCATTAAATACTGACAACACATAACACTGACATCATCAGTCACTGACAAAATCAAACACTGACATCACCAGACATTGACATCATCAGACACTGACATCAGCAGATACTGACATCACCCGAGAATGACATGATCAGACAGACATCACCAGAAACTGACATCACTAGACACTGACATCATCAGACAGTGATATCATCAGATACTGACATCATCAGGCACTGACATCACTAGGCACTCTCATCACCAGACACTGACATCACCAGGCACTGACATCATCAGACACTGACATCACCAGACACTGACATCTTCAGTCACTGACATCACCTGACACTGACATCATCAGATACTGACATCACCAGACACTGACATCATCAGACACTGACATTGTCAGTCTCTGACATCACCTGACACTGACATCATCAGACACTGACGTCGGTAGACAATGACATCATCAGATACTGACATCATCAGACACTGACATATTCAGACATTGACAACTCTAGACAATGACATCATCAGACACCGACATCACTAGACACTGATATCATCAGACACTGTCATCCCCAGACACTGACATCACCAGACACTGACATAACCAGACACTTACATCGTCAGTCACTGACATCATCAGACACTGACGTCAGGAGACAATGACATCATCAGAGACTGACATCACTAGACACTGACATCATCAGACACTGACACACATGACACTGACATCATTCGATACTGACAACACTTAACACTGACATCATCAGTCACTGACAAAATCAAACACTGACATCACCAGACATTGACATCATCAGACACTGACATCAGCAGATACTGACATCACCCGAGAATGACATGATCAGACAGACATCACCAGAAACTGACATCACTAGACACTGACATCATCAGACAGTGACATCATCAGATACTGACATCATCAGGCACTGACATCACTAGGCACTCTCATCACCAGGCACTGACATCATCAGACACTGACATTACCAGACACTGACATCTTCAGTCACTGACATCACCTGACACTTACATCATCAGATACTGACATCACCAGACACTGACATCATCAGTCTCTGACATCATCTGACCCTGACATCATCAGACACTGACGTCAGGAGACAATGACATCATCAGACACTGACGTCATCAGACACTGACATCATCAGACATTGAAAACTCTAGACAATTACATCATCAGACACCGACATCACTAGACACTGACATCATCAGACACTGTCATCCCCAGACACTGACATCACCAGACACTGACATCACCAGACACTGACATCGTCAGTCACTGACATCATCAGGCACTGACGTCAGGAGACACAGACATCATCAGATACTGACATCATCAGACACTGACATCATCAGACATTGAAAACTCTAGACAATGACATCATCAGACACTGACATCACTAGACACTGACATCATCAGACACTGACATCACCAGACAGTGACATCATCAGACACTGACATCATCAGACACTTACATCACCTAACAGTGACATCATCAGACACTGACATCACTAGTCACTGACATCACCAGACACTGACACCATCAGAAACAGACATCACTAGACACTGACATCATCAGACACTGACACACATGACACTGACATCATTAGATACTGACAACACATAACACTGACATCATCAGTCACAGACATCACCAGACACTGACATCTTCAGTCACTGACATCACCTGAAACTTACATCATTAGATACTGATATCACCAGACACTGACATCATCAGATACTGACATCACCAAACACTGACATCATCAGACACTGACATCACCAGACACTGACATCATCAGACACTGACATCACCAGACAGTGACATCACCAGACACTGACATCATCAGACATTGACATCACCAGACAGTGACATCATCAGATACAGACATCATCAGACACTGACATCATCAGACATTGAAAACTCTAGACACTGACATCATCAGACACTGACATCACTATACACTGACATCATCAGACACTGACATCACCAGACAGTGACATCATCAGACACTGACATCTTCAGAGATTTACATCCCCTAACAGTGACATCATCAGACACTGACATCACTAGTCACTGACATCACCAGACACTGACACCATCAGACACTGACATCATCAGATACTGACATCAGCAGACACTGACATCATTAGATACTGACATCATCAGACACTGACATCGCTAGACACTGACATCACCAGACACTGACATCATCAGACACTGACAGCATCAGAAACAGGTATCACTAGACACTGACATCATCAGACACTGACACACATGACACTGACATCATTCGATACTGACAACACATAACACTGACATCATCAAACACTGACATCACCAGACATTGACATTATCAGACACTGACATCAGCAGATACTGATATCACCCAAGAATGACATGATCAGACAGACATCATCAGATACTGACATCAGCAGACACTGACATCATCAGACATTGAAAACTCTAGACAATGACATCATCAGACACCGACATCACTAAACACTGACATCATCAGACACTGACACCATCAGATACAGACATCACTAGACACTGACATCATCAGACACTGACACACATGACAATGACATCATTAGATGCTGACAACACATAACACTGACATCATCAGTCACTGACATCATCAAAGAGTGACACACATGACATTGACGTCATTAGATACTGACAACACATAACACTGACATCATCAGTCACTGACATCATCAAACACTGACATCATCAGAAACTGACATCACCAGACACTGACATCAGCAGATACTGACATCACCCGAGAATGACATGATCAGACAGACATCACCAGAAACTGACATCACTAGACACTGACATCATCAGACAGTGACATCATCAGACACTGACATCACCAGACATTGACATCATCAGACACTGACATCAGCAGGTACTGACATCACAAGAGAGTGACATGATCAGACACTGACATTACTAGATATTGACATCATCAGGCACTGTCATCACTAGGCACTGGCATCACCAGACACTGACATCACCAGCTACTGACATCATCAGACACTGACATCACCAGTCACTGACATCACCAGACACTGACATCACCAGACACTGACATCACCAGTCACTGACATAACCAGACACTGACATCACCAGACACTGACATAATCAGACACTGTCATCACCAGACACTGACATCGTCAGTCACTGACATCATCAGGCACTGACGTCAGGAGACACAGACATCATCAGATACTGACATCATCAGACACTGACATCATCAGACATTGAAAACTCTAGACAATGTCATCATCAGACACTGACATCACTAGACACTGACATCATCAGACACTGACATCACCAGACAGTGACATCATCAGACACTGACATCATCAGACACTTACATCACCTAACAGTGACATCATCAGACACTGACATCACTAGTCACTGACATCATCAGACACTGACACCATCAGACACTGACATCATCAGATACTGACATCAGCAGACACTGACATCATTAGATACTGACATCATCAGACACTGACATCACCAGACACTGACATCACTACTCACTGACATCACCCAAGAGTGACATCATCAGACACTGACATCATCAGTCACAGACATCACCAAACACTGACACCATCAGACTCTGACATCACTAGACACAGTCATCATCAGACGCTGTCATCACCAGACACTGACATCACCAAACACTGACATCTTCAGACACTGATACACCAGACACTGACATCACCAGACATTGACATCATCAGACACTGACATCACCAGATACTGACATCATCAGGCACTGACATCACTAGGCACTCTCATCACCAGACACTGACATCACCAGGCACTGACATCTTCAGTCACTGACATCACCTGACACTGACATCATCAGATACTGACATCAGCAGACACTGACATCAATAGATACTGACACCATCAGACACTGACATCGCTAGACACTGAAATCACCAGACACTGACACACATGACACTGACATCATTAAATACTGACAACACATAACACTGACATCATCAGTCACTGACAAAATCAAACACTGACATCACCAGACATTGACATCATCAGACACTGACATCAGCAGATACTGACATCACCCGAGAATGACATGATCAGACAGACATCACCAGAAACTGACATCACTAGACACTGACATCATCAGACAGTGATATCATCAGATACTGACATCATCAGGCACTGACATCACTAGGCACTCTCATCACCAGACACTGACATCACCAGGCACTGACATCATCAGACACTGACATCACCAGACACTGACATCTTCAGTCACTGACATCACCTGACACTGACATCATCAGATACTGACATCACCAGACACTGACATCATCAGACACTGACATTGTCAGTCTCTGACATCACCTGACACTGACATCATCAGACACTGACGTCGGTAGACAATGACATCATCAGATACTGACATCATCAGACACTGACATATTCAGACATTGACAACTCTAGACAATGACATCATCAGACACCGACATCACTAGACACTGATATCATCAGACACTGTCATCCCCAGACACTGACATCACCAGACACTGACATAACCAGACACTTACATCGTCAGTCACTGACATCATCAGACACTGACGTCAGGAGACAATGACATCATCAGAGACTGACATCACTAGACACTGACATCATCAGACACTGACACACATGACACTGACATCATTCGATACTGACAACACTTAACACTGACATCATCAGTCACTGACAAAATCAAACACTGACATCACCAGACATTGACATCATCAGACACTGACATCAGCAGATACTGACATCACCCGAGAATGACATGATCAGACAGACATCACCAGAAACTGACATCACTAGACACTGACATCATCAGACAGTGACATCATCAGATACTGACATCATCAGGCACTGACATCACTAGGCACTCTCATCACCAGGCACTGACATCATCAGACACTGACATTACCAGACACTGACATCTTCAGTCACTGACATCACCTGACACTTACATCATCAGATACTGACATCACCAGACACTGACATCATCAGTCTCTGACATCATCTGACCCTGACATCATCAGACACTGACGTCAGGAGACAATGACATCATCAGACACTGACGTCATCAGACACTGACATCATCAGACATTGAAAACTCTAGACAATTACATCATCAGACACCGACATCACTAGACACTGACATCATCAGACACTGTCATCCCCAGACACTGACATCACCAGACACTGACATCACCAGACACTGACATCGTCAGTCACTGACATCATCAGGCACTGACGTCAGGAGACACAGACATCATCAGATACTGACATCATCAGACACTGACATCATCAGACATTGAAAACTCTAGACAATGACATCATCAGACACTGACATCACTAGACACTGACATCATCAGACACTGACATCACCAGACAGTGACATCATCAGACACTGACATCATCAGACACTTACATCACCTAACAGTGACATCATCAGACACTGACATCACTAGTCACTGACATCACCAGACACTGACACCATCAGAAACAGACATCACTAGACACTGACATCATCAGACACTGACACACATGACACTGACATCATTAGATACTGACAACACATAACACTGACATCATCAGTCACAGACATCACCAGACACTGACATCTTCAGTCACTGACATCACCTGAAACTTACATCATTAG